>NC_134866.1:39861610-39944110 GCF_049852395.1 Peromyscus maniculatus bairdii | reverse complement strand
AAGCCCACTAAATTTACCCGAAAATAACAGAAAATGGTAGCAAATAAGAATGAAGTTTGAGATCTCCTGCTTCCATCTTTAAAGCATGCCTTCTCTGTTGTTACACCGAACACACGAACAGAAACTATGATAATTGAAAATTTGTACATTTCCTGATTATAATTTGCTAACAATTTTCTTCCTAATGATAATAATTTTGAGCTATTCAAACACGAGTTTTATTGAAATCCCTTTTTAAAAAAAAAAGAAAAAAATCTGAATTATAAATAATTGAGCCCTATTATTGTCTGTGTGTGGGCCAGGGAGTAGGAGAAAGTGGAGTAGTTACCCTTAATTATCTGGATAATTTATTTCTGTCAACCCAGCCTTGGTGCCCTTTCCTTTCAAAATTGAAAAGTTATATTAGAAATTACAGTTCGTCTTCAAGGAACTATAGCATTAGAGATGACATCGACGCGATAACTTATTCCCACTGTGTCACCTTTCCTTGTGATAGTTGTGCAGTGCTCCTATATTAGGATACAGATTGAGCGAGTAGATGACAGGAAGGTCAGGGGACTCTTCTCTATCATCTGGAGGCTCCTACCATTGCCATCTGCAATCAGATTGTTAGGATGTCAGCTTGGTCTGTCAGAGTCCCCTGAGTGCTGTTCAGCCAGCTAAGAGAAAATACCTCGTGTGCTGGCTGTGGGTGTCCCTTGATGACACTCAAGTCACTCAGCCATGCAACGTAAATAGGGCATCCGGCCTCACCTTCACACCAGTGTGTGATAACTAAGCTTCCCTTCTTCCTGTGCCTTGACCTCATAAGAAGGCACTGTGAAGGGCCAGCGTGGAGAACCAGGAAAGGCTTGATTGCTGCTGGCCTTCGCTTGTCTGTGAAAAAATGGCAGCTTCTTTCACTCCAGTCACTCAGCAACAAATGTAATCAAACAATTTTTTACTCAGAAAACCAATAAAGCATCTCTTTTATGTAGTGGTGAAATGCAACCACTAGATGACACCAAGAGATAGTTTCTATATGTCTTATTAATCTGTACTCAGTTGTCTGCTCAAAGGTAACACTTTAGCTGAGATTTCCGGGGAGCCCCTAGTTGTAGGCCAAGTAAGAATCTGAATTTTTGAAATGGCCTTCTTTTGATATTATCATTTACCTTCTAATCAGCAAGAGCAAACAAAACTGATTAGAAATAAAAACAAAATGCAAAACTGCTGTGAGATTATTCAGATACTTAACCCTTGGCATTCCCACTTTGGTTTCTGAGTGCACGACCCTTGGCCACGTCATGGGAGTAATTACTATGATTTGGGGAGGCTCTGCAGTACCATTACCATAAAACCTTCTAATGGGCTTGAGATAACGTTTCAAATTTTTCTCTCTAGATTTCAACCTTGTAAGCAAATCTTAGCAGTATGCTAGCATCATAGTGCTATGTGGCTGGATGCTTTACTCTTCACGTCTGCATAAAATAAGAAGCTGCAACAGTAAGTACTAACTCTTGGATGATTGTCTGCAGTTCTTCCAATAGGAAACTAATATTTTGTCTCAGATTTATATTGTGGATGGCCCAAAGCCAATTAAGGTAATTTGCATTGGGTCTCAAAAAATCAACACATTGCTTTCTCTAAATAATATGATACTATTCCAAAGAAACGATTCTTATATATTAAGAGCTCAGTATTTCACATATCACTACATGACTAGTAATTCTTCAGAAGTCTGCAATCATAAAGAAGCATAAAGACAGGGTAAACATTAAATTAATAGTTACTAAAAGTGTTTTAGAATACTTCATGGTAAAGTTTGAAGATCCTAAATATAACTTTAAAATATGATTATTTTGATATAGTTTGGGCAATCATTTTCAAAAGGAAATTATTCTTCCATTTATCTACTATTAGAAAGAATTTATAATATGTATTCTTGGTCCCCAAAGACATCTGGAATATATGATTATTTTTAAGAAGTGAATTGGAAAATAAACATGATGTTTTGTTCATGGACAGAATATTAATTAAAACATGCTCATAAATTTACAAATCTATAATGAAAAGAAAAATTAAATTACTCTAGAATAATAAGTACATTTAAAATATAAAACATTATATTCTGGATTTTGGTAAATTATTTTTATTCCTTTATAAATGTAGACATTAATCTGTTTTTGTATTACATTTTATAAGATAGTCTAAAATCATGGCAAGTTTTTTCTAATTTGAATAGCAGATATATTTTGAAATTAGCGACAAATACGTATTTTACGTTGAGCATCTTTGTTGAACAATGCTTGTTTGCATAAAATGTTGGGCTTTACACAGATTCACTTGTTTCTCTCATTTTTTTCTAACTGAAGAAACATAGGAAAAAACCTAAGAAAATTTGTTTATAGTAGTAAATATGTCAATGTTGTTTGTATAATTTTAATAAGAAGCATTTTGAAATTCAACAAAATATAGGAAATCAGTCCCTCAAATATTTTACATTTAGAATGAATTTATATTTCCAAGGAATTAGACATTGTGTTGCATTTGACAACATGACTCGGGGAGAAGACAGGTCTTCTAATTCTATAACAACCACTTTTTCTCCCTAAAGTTTTGATGGCTTATTTTTGCTCTATTGAACTAAGTATTAATTTTCCTTTTTCATATAGATTGTTGGTTCACAAATTAAACACACACATATGCATGCATGCATGTATACACACACATGCACAAATACAAACACACACACATGCCACATAAGCAGAAATGCCTCCTAATAGTTATACCTTATTGGTCAACACAGATAAGTAATGCGGTGACTTGTTAATTTTCTTAATGTCATGACTTGTTAATTTTTATTTTTATGTTGGAAGTTTTGAAATTAGAATGTATTATAGTCTACATCTTACTAGCAGTAGTTAAAGACATTATGGTCATCTGAAATAAAAAAAATGCCTAGGAGTTTCATAATATATGGTAGAAATATTATATTAAATGTAAAACACCAGCTTAACTGGGTATTTTGTTTTGTTTTGTTTTGGGCATCTGCATTGCTATATCCTAACCTTATATCCACATGAGCATATATATAGTTTTTTTTTTCATTTGTGAAAACCATGAATTAATAAGCATCTGAATTTTAGAGGGATAGCTCAGAAAAACAGCTAAAAATAATTTGGCTGCCTAATTTATTTGTCTTCCTTCTCATTTTTTTTTGATAGAGATATTTTCTTTATTTTTCCCTCCATTTACAGGTGCAGAATTAAAGAACATGTTCACTCACTATATTATTGATGCACTTAAGTGGAGTGTTCCGAAGCATGTAATTACCGTGTAGGCTTATGGCCCTGAAGTAGCCGGGGATGGTGGTGCTGCATATCCATGATTTGAAGGACATACAGTGATGATTATAGAGGCAGTACTCTACATCCATTCCAGCCCTTTTGTGTTTAGCTGGTTGTCATGGCAAATAATTGGATAGAATTTAAGCCACTTTCTTCCAAGTGGGAAATTCATAATTTTACCCTTCACCTAATTTTGTAGATACTTTTAAAGAATCTTAAAGTTTCTAGAGGAATGACGTAGAGCAGTGTGGGAAAAAATTTTTCACATTCAGCAGGCGTCTAGGAAAACACACTTCTGTTTTGGAAGGTAAAAGAGAGAAAAGAATCGATTTCCATTTTCATCAGTTTGCTTCCTGTAGTAAATAAGCTGCAGAATGTTTTTTGTTTTTGTTTTTGTTTGTGGTTTTTGGTTTGTTTTAGTTTTTTTTTTTTTAAACAAATCAAGGCTACTTAACTTTCCTATGACAGCTGATGGGGGAAAGGAGAAAAAGAGGATAAAAGATTTAATAAAACACAATTGAACTATTACCCAGCTTATAACCTTATCTGCAGAAGGAAAAAAAAAATTCCTTTTCAAAAGACAAGAGGAGATAGTAATACCATAGGAGGAAATGCTGTGGGAGGAAAGGATTGGGTTAACTGACATCTACAGATATTTACGTCAGCTAATAATGATTGATTTATCAATTACTTTTAGTTTTAGTTGTACAATATTGAAAACTATATGTGTTAAAATGTATCTTTTAATTCTGAAACAATCTAATACAACCTCAGAAAAAGAACAGTTGGTAGATTGGGACACCATACAGTGCTTTACCTGCCTGAGAGGTACTGACCATGTACACAATCTTTGTAACATGCCCATCTACTTAATGACTTCACTTCATTGTTACCAAGTTAGAATGTGGTAAGCAACTTAAAAAATGCAGCAGCAGCAAAACACCCTTTTGCCCTCCGAAAGAAACCATTTAAGAGAGAGTAAGCAAATATGGATGGAGGTGCTTAATAAAATTGGTAACTTTATATAAGTAATTAATTATTAGTGTAACATCAAGTGTAGTATCCCAATATTGTCACTCATAAGACAAAAATTTTCCTGTGTCGGTGGTCCCCTCAGTTTAATAGACCTGTTCTATGTTCTCTTACATTTAATAGGATGTAAACATCAAGTTATTCTCTGAAATGTCCAAGGCTTCTCAATGTCTTCTCTCAAAGTTTTAGAAATCTGTGTCCATTCTCTATGTATTGCCTCTTGATCCAAGGAAAAGAGGTTTTTGCATATCATGAAAAATATACAATAAAGTGAAAGAATGGCATGAATTTGAAAAGAGATAAAGACGAAAAGATGAGAGGCCCTTGCCTGTAATCTTTGAAATATTTATTCCTGATAGTCACAGATTGGAACTGAAGTTTTGACTTATTCCATTCATCATAGTCCATAGTACTGAAATAAATTATAATGATAGTCCATTCTTTTTTAGAATAATGATATTATACAGTGTATTACATGAAAATCTGTACACAACCAAGAATTTATATGAGGAAAAAGAGACTAATACCATTCAAGGTAAAATTAAAACTGAATCTCAATGGCCTTTTGACATTCTAAAAATAACCAGTTATTTCTACATAGAAAGCTTTTTTTTTTTCTCCAGTTACTAAAAGTCGATTTATACTACAAACCTGAAAGAAAGCAGACAGCACTGGGTACATTGCAGAGTATGATGTAATAGCAACAAAATTCTGCAAGCTAGAAAGTCTTCCTGACTGCTTGCCAATCAGAAATTAGAATGCAAAAATATTTTTTATTTCCTCATCAGAAATTTTGGTTGCCAATCACTAACAATAAGAAAAATATCACAGATAGGTAGTAGTGGTGCATACCTTTAATCCCTGTACTCAGGAGGCAGAGGCAGATGGATCTCTATGAGTTCGAGGCTAGCCTGGTCTACAGAGCAAGTTTCAAGACAGAGAAACTCTGTCTCAAAAGAGAAAAAACATGGAAGAGAGAGAGAAATATCACATAGTAGATATGAGTTCTTGGAGATTTATAAAATATAATCAAAGATCACAGTGCTACAATTATTATAAGAATTATGAATATTTCACAAAGAAATTCATAAAAAAATCATCCATGAACTACACAAAATACATTTCTACCAAAAGGTTAGAAGAAAATATTCTGATAATTTTTTTGTAAAAGTTGATAAATGATCAAAAGAGCTAAATATCGACTACTAGCATCTCGATAAATCCATTTGTGTAGCAGGTATTGTAGTTTTCTGTGGTTATTCACCAGTGAAATGCAGAAAAATTCAGAAACATAAGAGCATGCATTGTTGTATTCTGCCCTGGAAAGCAGAAAAGTCACTTAAAATGGAAATAAAGAGAATTTGCTTACCATACACTGTATACCTTAAGCAACTTGTTGCTATAGTCTGTACTTTTCTTTCTTTTTAATCCTGACAGGTCATATGTATTTGATTATTCTTCATGTTCTGTAACTTGTGGAGTTCTTTTCCTTTTGATATTTTAAAACATGGGAAATAACCCCTTACAACCCAAAGTACAGATTCTCTCTTATTCACTATTGCTCGTGTTCATGTTATTTCTAAGTATGCATTTTTAATTTGTACTGTCATTGGAAAGCATTAAGTGAAGAAAGGTTGAAGTGACCTGGGAACAGGGAAGATAACTGTGTACAATGCAAAGTAAAGAGACTAAGACAATAAATATTGTTCAATTTTAAATTGAGAAACAGTTAAATTGTTCAATGTTTTCAGTTAACATCAGGAAGTATCTCATGTTTACTCATAAACTTAACATCTCAACATCATGGCTGTGAAAAAAATGTAGTGACACATGCAAGGTTAGAATGTTTCATGAAGCTTTACTTCTCATGGAAATGGTAAGTTTACATTGCCATGTTGGCATTTTTATTATTGCACATAAGGATACAGATATTAGTTATGAACAAACAATTCCTCTTGCACCCCTCTCACTTAGACACCTCACACGAACCACTATAAATTGAATCTTTTTAATTAGAGATTTGATGTAGGAAAAAAGCAGAGATTAATAAAGGTATTTTGATTATTTATATTTAAATCTTTACTTGAAACTCATAGTGGGAAAGTCATTTAGAAAATAAATTTTGTGATGGCGCACGCCTTTATTCCCAGCACTTGGGAGGCAGAGCCAGGCAGATCTCTGTGAATTCCAGGCCAACCTGGTCTACAAAGTGAGATACAGGACAGGCACCAAAACTACCCAGAGAAACTCTGTCTCCATAAACAAACAAACAAACAAACAAATAAATAAATAAATAAATAAACAATAAATAAATAAATTTTGGCTGAGAGACATCCCAGGAGTAAAGTGCCTGTGCTACAAGATAACAGCATGAATTCAGACACTTAGAACCCATATAAAAGTCAGATGCAGTAGTGTGCAGATCTGTAATCTGGCACACTGCTAAAGACAGATATAAGGTGGAGACGAGAATCAAATGCTCGTGCCCGTGAACCTGTTGTAGGCAGCAGTGACCCACAAAGAGACCTTTTCTGAAATACAGTTGAAATTGCAGCCAGTATGTCAGGTTTCCTCTCACCATGGTAAAAATGCCCTGAAAAAACATGTTTGCGTTCACACGAGTGTGTACATGTGTTCACACATACACAAACAAATACCCTCCTGCAAGCCCAGGCATCATCTCCTCTTCCCCTACCATCACATTCTCCTCTCTATCTTTATCCAAATCCTCATTTAATAACAGACATTGATAAAGTACAGACAAAATCAGGCATGTGTACTCTTTAGATGGCATAGTTTGGGATTTTTAAAATTTGAAATAAAACTTCAACAGTATTTAATTCACTGCTTTTAAATGTACTTATATCATAAGTTTATCATCACTAACTATCTACACCAGAATATTTAATTATCCTTAATAATTCTAAACCCATTAAAGTTCCTTCCTATAGTCCATTCCTCACATTCCTCACAGATACAGTGACCTAATTCCTGTCCTTGCATATTTGTCTACTCTAAAGATGATGTAAAAATGGAATCATTCCATTATTACTCAATATCTGTAAGTACTGTAGTTATTTTCCATCATTTTCGTAATTTAAATACAGTCTATTATTCAGTGATCCTATCTTCAGATTTTTATATTTTAACTATTTAAAACAGTAAAGTTACAAATTGGTTGATTTCCTCTGTATATGTTTCTTATTTTTCTTCATTAATCTTGATTAAATACATATCTATCCATTTTAAGGGTTCAATTTTCTCTTCTTTTTAATTTGTTAAGGTAGAAATTTAAGACAGTAATATAATACCTTTACCTTATAATATACACAAATTTATTTTAACTGTAAATATTTACTATAATTTTACATTTAAATATAAATATATTGTATATGAATTTCCTATATAATTATCTTTTAAAACATATTTAGCATTTACATATTCCTATTAAAATATATATCTGAATTTCCTTCAAAGCACTTGCTTAGACAGATTTAACAGTTTTTCATTTTGAAATAAATATCCTTCATTAATTTAAATGATTTCTTTATTCCCACTGTGATTTCTTCATTGACCTATTTTCTATGAGGAATAAATTATCTAATTGCCAAATATCTAAAATTTTAAAATATATTTTATTGATGTCTAATTTAATTTCTTTTTGGACAGAAAAAATAATTTATATGATCCTATATCTTTTAACATATTGATAATTATTTTCCTAATTCAATATTAGACTCTCCTAAGAAAAAAGCTGTTTTTGTTTGGATGTTTCTATAAATGCAGGCTTGTTTAGCTGTTTATGTGAGTGGCTTGTTTATAAATTCTTATTTTTCCACTTTTTTTCTATCCATTATTGGAGGTGGAGTAATAAAGTTTATCTTACTGATTGCTTCGATATTTTATATTATTCTTGATTCTAGATTTTTTTTTCTTTTCTGGATTTCCTTGATTAATTGTGTGTGTGTGTGTGTGTGTGTGTGTGTGTGTGTGTGTGTGTGTGTTTGTATGTATGTGTGTATGTGTTTGTGTATATGTATGTGTTTATATGTATTTTGCCAATTCTAAATGGATTAACTGAACTCTTGTTGCAAACTATCCCTTTTTAAACTATAATAACATTTTTTGTCTAAAAATCTGTTTTGTGTATCCATCCTAGCACTTCTTAGTTTATTAAAGGTTTCTGAAATGTTTACTTTCCTTTTATGGTTTTATATCATATAAACAGCATATAGATGGATTGTTTTTCAATTTTTCTCTTTGTTTTGCTTTATGAGTTATCATTGCATAGTTGTATTTTCATACACACTTTCTTTGGTGATCATCCTTCCCGCTCTCCTCCTTATTTTCCTCCCTGCACTCTCTCTATCTTGACACTAGCACACATTCGAATTTCATGTCAAGCATACTCTGTTATTCTGTTACCCTTTCTTTCCCCTGATGGCTGCCTAAGACCCTGTTTTCCCTTTCCATGATTCTCTTTCCAATTTTATTATCTATATACACAATATATATAAACATATATTCATATATTTAAAAAACAGCCTAAGATTCACACAGGAGAAAATATATGAAATATTCATCTCCCTCACTCTAAATTACTTCTTCATTTAGTATGAATTTTTGGGTTCCATTAATTTTCCTGCAAATGTCATGATTTTTTTTTATTTTTTTTTTGTACACTGGTTTAATAAGACACTGACTGGCCAGTAGCCAGGCAGGAAGTATAGTTAGGGTGAGCAGACTAAAGGAATGCTGGGAAAAGGAAGATCAGAGTCAGGAGCTACCAGCCAGACACAGAGGGAGAAAGATGACAAGGCAGAACTGAGAAAAGGTACCAAGCCATGTGGCTAAACATAGATAAGAATTATGGGTTAATTTAAGTGTAAGAGCTAGTCAATAACAAGCCTGAGCTAATGGCCAAGCAGTTATAAATAATATTAAGCCTCTGATTGATTATTTTATAAGTGGGTCACGGGACTGCGGGGGCCACAGGACTGTGGGAGCCACAGTTTACACCCAATCATCTGTTTATTAACATCTAGATGGTTCCATTTCCCAACTTTGTTCTGTCATTCAGCAATTAATGTGTGTCTGAGTATCTCTGTGGTGGGACTTAGAATGCTTCAGCCCTCTGAGAGTGAGTCCAGGAACGGTTTAGCTGGGTTATGTGGTAGATCTATTTTTAGTTTCTTGAGAAATCTCCATGCTGAATTTCATAGTGTCTTGAGAAGTTTACATTCACATCAACAGGGACTAAGTGCTCCTGATTTCTCACATCATCACAGGCATTTGCTGCTATTTGCTTTCATGATGTTTGCCATTGTGACTCAGAAGAAATGGAATCTCAAGGCGGTTTTAATTTCCATTTTCTTGGTGAGTAGGGATTGTACACACTTACAAATACTTATTAACATTTTGTGATTCTCCTTTTGAGAATTATCTGTTCATTTCATTAGCCCATTTATTGACTGGAAAATTTAGGGATCAATTCCTAGCATTCTTTACAATTTTTAGATATAAAACCCCATCTGTCATACAGATCAGAGAAGTTTCTTTCATTCTTCAGACTGTCTTCACTCTGGTAATCATTTCTTCTTCTGTTCAGCAGTTTTATAATTGAGTGCAATCCTACTTATCAGTTCTTAGAGTGACTTTGGGTGCTAGTAATTCCATTGCAGACAGTTCTTGCACACACCTCTATTTTGATTGTTTTCCTTTTGTCCCTTCAGCAATTCCAGAGCTTTCTAGTTGTATGATGGCCTTTGTGTAACAAGATGCTGAAAATACATCCTACTATTTCTAATGTTCATTCAGAGTGTTTAAACTTTTATTTTAATATAATTATTAAGATTGAAAATATGAAATACATCTATTTTACACTCTATATTTCTGTTCCCTTTTTAAAAAAATATGCTTTAGGCAATTTCTTTTCCCTAGTATTTTAAATTCATTTTTTGGAATTCCATACATATTTATAATGCATCTTACTCATATTCTCCCTCTCCACACTCCTGAGTGTGTCCTCCTCCTAACTCTATATCCTTTATGTGTGTGTATATATACACTTATATGTATACATATATGTATGTATGCATATGATCTATACACACACACACACACACACACACACACACATATATATATATATATATCATATATCCATAGAGTCTAATTAGCACCATCTGTATGTGTATATGTATAGGATAATTTTTAGTACATGGTCAGCCTACCAGTGACCACTAGGACAAAGAAAAATAATTCTTTCTTTACCACCATCCACCATCTGCTAACAATAGAGCTCACATAGTGGTGGGGACTTAGAAGTCCCTCCGACCTTCACTCCTGCAAGTTTGAGCAACTTGACTTCGTGCAAGACAGTCACAGCCCTGTAAGTTTCTGCAACAACCCTGTCATGTCAAGGGAGAGGACAGTAGTCACAGGAGCCCCCCGATGTCTCAGGTTCTTGTATTCTTTCTGTCCATCTTCCATGATACTCCCTGAGTCTGGGAGAGGAGGGGCTGATGGAGATAGTCCGTGTAGTTCACAGGCCCTCCCTTTAGCACTTTGATTAGTGATGGATGTCTGTGTTAACTGCCGCCACTGCATGAAAGAAACTTCTCTGACCAAGGTGGAGAGCTGCAAAGGTCCATGGAGTTTTAGTCAGCTGTAAAGAAAAAAAGGAAGTCATGGAAGCTTCAGGTAAGTGGATGAAACTGGACAAAGTTTCACTGAGTGAAGGCACCTGAAGGCAGAAATACAAGTGCCACATGCTCTCTCCCTCACGTGTGTCTAGCTTGGAGTCTGTGTTTTGAGTGTTGGACTTGGAGCACCAGGAGAAGCAGGGGGCTTACACAGCAGCTGCTGAGGCAGGGCGCATTCGAGCACGAGGAAAGTTAAATGCAAGCTGTTTCTTTAAGGGGACCCTGGTGTTGACCCCGAAAACATAACAACCGAGCTCTGACTACTACCAGTTTGGCTCCATTAGCTTATAAACCCACTGATCTTTAGAATTCTGTTCCATACCCTCCTTTATTTTGATTGTTAGACCGATTACCATAGTTCTGTGTTATGCACACAGCCAGATTTTTAATTATTCTTTTAAAATTCTTATTTATTAACCCTGGATGGAGGTGTGTGCATGCTGTTACCGACAGCGGAGATGAGAGGACAGTTTTGGCGAGTGTGTCCTCTCTGTCCACCTTTATGTGGGCTCCAGGATTGAATCAGGTCACCAGGCTTTTACCGCAAGCTCCTTATCTGCTGAGCCATTTCTCTGATCCTATTATTTCTTTTGAACTTTGGAAGGGGAATGGTTACAAGAAAGAATACACTCACATGGCCTTCAATACTTACCTATGTGTTTGTCTTTACTGGTGATCTTTATTTTGTATGTGAGAGGTTGACTCGTGTCTTTCAGTTTACCCCAAAAGACTCTCTTTAGGATTCCGGCTGGACGGTATGTTAAACCACAACTTTTGTAATTGTTGTTTGAAATTTGACACTTTTCATTTTTTCCCGTTGCTGTAGCAGGAATCTTAGAGAGTCTTATTAATAAAATCAAACCCAGGGCCAGTTATTGGGGTGAATGCTGGTAGATCAGATGCAGAACAGGCCACAGCTATCTCCCCTTGCCAATTCCTCAGCTGGTCCTGTTTCCTTAGACTGGAAGCCTCTAAGTCCTCATCCAGAATGAATCTCAGCTGAACTGTGTTGCTCCAAAGCCTGAAAGCTTAACCAGCCAAATGCTTCTAGTTTCCGGTCTTCATGCCTTTTATATCTTTCCTTTCTACCATCACTTCCTGGGATTAAAGGCGTGTGTCACCATGCCTGGCCGTTTCCAATGTGACCTTGAATTCACAGAGAGCCAGAGGGATCTCTGTCTCTGAAATGCTAGGATTAAGGTGTGAGTGCCACCATTTTCTAGCCTTTGTATCTAGTGGCTGTTCTGTCTCTGAACCCAGATAAGTTTATTAGGGTACACAGCATTTTGGGGAACACAATACCACCACATTTCCCCTCTTTTTGTCTAAAATTTTAAAAAAAGTTTATAACTAATACAAGAAAAATTATATCCAATAATTATATACAATACACACAGTCAAGATTACATTAACGATGTCTAGTCCATTAACATTTGACAGATTCAGACAAAAAATTCAATTATATATGTTACAATGTTCAGTCCAGTAACATTTGATTAAACTCAGACAAAAAATTTTCATTACTTATCTTATTTAAAACAAGTAGCTCCTTTTTAAAAGTAGTTTTCTTTTTATAATAGATTCAGTAATCTACCTTTTGTCATTTTGATATCTTCCCCTTTTTCTTTTCACTGTAGATTCAGTGATCTACCTATTTATCCTATTATTTCTTTATCTATTTTCTCAGAGTAGATTCGATGATCTATCTCACGGTGCCCTTTGTTTTGGAAGACAGAAATCTTGGTTGACAACTTTTTTTTTTGTATTTTGGCATTATATATAATATATATATATATATATATATATATATATATATATATCATCTAGCTTTCCAGCCCCCATTTTTCCTAAAGATGAATCAGCTATTAATTTTATTAAAGATGTTTCAGGAATTTTAATTCTTTTCTCTGGGATTTCAGTAGTGAGTTCCTCCACTGATTTTGTCTTTTAAGCATTGTTATGAGTTATCATGATGTGACTTTCTTAGAAAACAATGAGATTTCTAGATGGATAGATCACTATTGTTCATCAAAGTTAGGAAAATATTACCAATTATATATCTAGATATTTTCATTTCCATTTCTTTCTCTCTGATCATATGGTGTGTGCTGGTATGCTTGTTGGTGTTCCTAGATCTCTTACATGATAATTATTTATCTTTGCATTTGAAACCTAAAGACCTGGAGATAATAGGATTACAGAACTGTTTTCCCACCTTATGATCATTGAATTCACTCATGTTCATATAACATTAGGTACCTTGTCAGGGCATAGAGTAAAGACTCAGAACTTCTAATTAAATCTCATCTGGTTATACAGTAAAACATTGCCCCAAGTGATGGCTGAACTGTTTTATTAAAATAAAGACTTTTAATTTCATTTAAATGCAGAAAATAGGAGATATGGGGGAGTTGTTCAGAATGCAATGTATACTGCTCTTGCAAAGGACCTGAGTTTGTTCCCAACTCGTAATTTGGGTATCTTACAATTGCCGCTAACTACAGCTCCATGGGATCCTCCATCCTCTTATGGCCTCCATGGGCACTTGCATTCACCTGGACACAGAAACATAAAAACACTAACACACAAACACATACACAACACACATTCACACAGATATGCAAACACACCACACACACCACATACATACAAACACACAAATACACATTACACACACACAACACACATTCACACACACCACACCACACACATACAAACACACGGACACATTCCACACATAGAACATACATACACAGACATATAAACACACACAAGTACACCACACACAAACACACAACAAATATACAAACATACACCCATATACACATGTAAAACACACCACACACATACTTTAAAACTTCAAAAGTAATTAAATATTTTTATTTAAAAAACTACAAAGAATAAAGTCAAATTATTTGTAGCCTTTTATAAAGGTGAACACCCAAAGATTCTTATTAGTTAACACATCATTTAAGAGAATTCTAACCCTTCAATGTAAGCCTCATTCATCCCATTTCTTTTTTTTTTCTCCTTTTATTTTATTTTACAATACCATTCAGTTCTACATATCATCCACGGATTCCCTTGTTCTCCCCACTCCTGCCCCCCTCCCCTTCCCCCCAGCCCACCCTCCATTCCCACCTCCTCCAGGGCAAAGCCTCCCCCGAGGACTGAGATCAACCTGGTAGACTCAGTCCAGGCAGGTCCAGTCCCCTCCTCCCAGACTGAGCCAAGCATCCCTGCATAAGCCCCAGGTTTCAAACAGCCAACTCATGCAATGAGCACAGGACCTGGTACCACTGCCTAGATGCCTCCTAAGCAGATCAAGCCAATCAACTATCTCATCTATTCAGAGGGCCTGATCCAGTTGGGAGCCCCTCAGCCTTTGGTTCATAGTTCATGTGTTTCCATTCGTTTGGCTATTTGTCCCTGTGCTTTATCCAACCTTGGTTTCAACAATTCTCCCTCATATAATCCCTCCTCTTTCTCGCTAATTAGACTCCCGGAGCTCCACCCATTTCTTAATAAGAATTTAAACATCTCTACACATTTAAGACAAAACCATTCACTCCTTGCATTCCTTGTCTTCTTTGTTTTGACCTTATAAATCATCATAACACCCTTTGTTCTCTGTGGATCCAAGATATATTTTTTTTTTCTATTTGGAAATGTTTCTAAGGATCTTTGATGATAGAGTTTATAACTCAGCCTAGGTCAGAATCTAATCTTAGCCCACTGTCATGATTTGACATTTTCAGAGTTTATGTGAACTTTTTTTTTTTTTTTTTTTTTTTTTTTGTGATATATATTTTTTATTTTACAATACCATTCAGTTCTACATATCAGCCATGGGTTCCCCTATTCTCCCCCCTCCCACGCCCTCCCCTTACCCCCAGCCCACCCTCCATTCCCATCTCCTCCAGGACAAGTCCTCCCCCGAGGACTGTGATCGACTTGGTAGACTCAGTCCAGGGAGGTCCAGTCCCTTCCTCCCAGACTGAGCCAAGTGTCTCTGCATAAGCTCCAGGTTTCAAACAGCCAACTCATACAATGAGCACAGGACTTGGTCCCACTGCCTAAATGCCTCCCAAACTGATCAAGCCAATCAACTGTCTCACCTATTCAGAGGGCCTGATCCAGCTGGGAGCCCCTCAGTCTTTGGTTCATAGTTCATGTGTTTCCATTCATTTGGCTATTTTTTTTCAATAATTGAGTAAAACTGAAATTTATTATATGCCACAGTCGTCCTACGGACCTCCATGCTATATATATATAGCCTCTATGGTTCTATGGGTTGTGGTCTGATTGTTCATTTTATATCTAGAATCCACCAATGAGTGAGTACGTACCATAACTGTCTTTCTGGGTTTGGGTTACCTCACTCAGGATGATATTTTCTAGTTCCATCCATTTGCCTGCAAATTTCATGCTTTCATTGTTTTTCTCTGCTGAGTAGTACTCCATTGTGTATATGTACCACATTTTTTTCATCCATTCTTCCGTTGATGGGCATCTAGGTTGTTTCCAGGTTCTGGCTATTACAAATAGTGCTGCTATGAACATAGCTGAGCATGTATCTTTATGGTATGTATCAGCATTCTTTGGGTATATGCCCAAGAGTGGGATGGCTGGGTCTTGAGGTAGTTTGATTCCTAATTTTCTGAGAAACCGCCATACTGATTTCCATAGTGGTTGTACAAGTTTACATTCCCACCAACAGTGGAGGAGTGTTCCCTTTGCTCCACATCCTCTCCAACATTGGTTGTCATTGGTGTTTTTGATCTTAGCCATTCTAACAGGTGTAAGGTGGTATCTCAGAGTCGTTTTGATTTGCATTTCTCTGATGATTAAGGATGTTGAGCATTTCTTTAAATGTCTTTCAGCCATTTGTAGTTCTTGTTTTGTGAATTCTCTGTTTAGCTCTTTAGCCCATTTTTTAATTGGACTGTTCAGTGCTTTGATGTCTAGTTTCTTGAGTTCTTTATATATTGTGGAGATCAATCCTTTGTCAGATGTGGGGTTGGTGAAGATCTTTTCCCAAGTGTGGTATTATGTATTTCTACCAGAAAAATTAACAATTGTAAACCAAGATTGACAAGTACATTAAAATACATATGTCACTATGTTGAATGTGATTTTTTGACTCCATGGAAAATAAATACATGACTTTTAAGAATGACATAAGTAATAGAAATTACACTGAAATTCTTCTTCTAGATCAATAAGAATGTTTAAAGATTTAGAAAGTGAGATGACTTTAGGAGAACCTATTCAGAGTATGAGATATCCCTTGCATGCTAGTGAGAACAGGGTGCTTGAAGTAGTCAACTGTTCATTACTGTTATGTAATGCCTTAGGGAAATCACTTTAAAGAGGAAGGATTTCCTGTTTTCAAAGGTTTCAGGCCATGATTGGTGATCATATTAATAACTATGGAGAAACAATCATTATGGCCAAAGGCAACAGGAGAAAAAAACAAAACAAAACAAAACAAACAAACAAACAAACAAAAAAACCTGCTCATCACATGGCAGCCAGGGAGCAGAGAGGGACATTAAGTGAGGAAGTGTCCGGGCTGAGATATAACCTTCAAAGAACACTTCCAGTGGCGTATATCTCCCAATGAAGCCCTGAATTCTAATGTCCATTGCCTTCTAGCAATAAACAAAACTTTAAATATGTTAAAGTACTAAGTCACTGAATAGGCTACAGTCCTCATGGGCAAATAACTTAATAGCTCCCCTAGATTTGAAACTATGTCTTCAACACTCAAGTCCTTGGGCTGTTTTGTAGACAGTCCTAGCTATGCTTAAGTCATCAACATGTCAGTAATATTGATGATTACTGATATTCTTACAACTATTACCTTGTGTTCAGAAGTAAAGACCTTGGTGTATACACACTATGACTCAGGCTTCTCTAATGCAAGGTGAGTAAGCTGGGGGATGTTTCATATGTTATTCTCTAGCAAACCACGTGTGCATTTCCTTGGGATAGGATGAAATCACTTAAAAGTTTTAAATGTGTATTTCTGCTTTCTTCATTCTTCTGACGTAATCTTACAGTGGGTGTCCCTTACCCTGTTCTATACACAGACTTACACAGACACCCAAGTTCTGAGATTTCAAACAACTAAGAAATTATATCTGAGTATTTAGCCTACACCTTTTCTGATGCTAACCTCTAACAGCGGAAATAATTATAACTTCACTATACTTATTCACTTGATTTTTTTTTATCTGTCAAAATGTTGTTTCTAAACACATGAGCCTGCTGCTCCTCAGTCTGTCTGCATCTCTGTCAAGGCCTTTGTGCAGACCGTGTCTCAGCTGTGTTTTCCTCCCTTGCTATCTGGGGCAGCACAGGAGAGCAGGTAACTGTCGGTGTGCTAACGGAGAACTTCAATAACCCCCACAGGAGGAACCTGTGGAGAATTTATATTTTTGGCCATGAATCCAGGGCTTTCATTTGAAGTTTCAGGGTGCGTCATGCAGTTGAGCACTGATTGAATGGGGGCACTGGAGGCTCGAGGGATCAAGCTGTGACATTTTTCCCGAGCCTGAAGGCTGTTCGCAGTCATTACTGCACAGTCCTTGCTGACTGCTACTTCAGGGAAACACAGGGAGAAGGGGGCCGCGCCTCCGAGTGTGGGTGGTCGAATAAACTCTTTTAGCAACAGCAGTTGGTCTATTTAGCCTGAAAAGGAGACCACCAGCAGCCCCCAAAGTGCTAAAAAAATTGCAATCAATTTAAAAAATATATATTATATTACATAAAAGACGGTAAGAGCGAGTGCTAGGCATTGCTACACAGTGTTACCAGCTGCTAAATGAGGCAGTCACGGGCAGCCAAGCGGGATTTATCCTGCAACCCAGAGACTTTACAGCTCTCCCGCCACTCTGCCCTTCTCTTAGGGGGAAAAAAGAAAAAAAAAAATCTAAACCAAACCAAAAATAAAAGCAGAAAGAAAAAAAAAAAAACAGCAGCTAGTTTAGAGATAATTTATCAAAGGGCTACTGAAATTTAGTCATCTTGAATTTCTTATGATTCTAAGTGTTTAAGGTATGGGTTTTTTTTTTTTTAAGTATTGTTAAGAACCACATGCAAGCAATGCATTTAGATAGTGACTGGGCACCAATGTACATCTTCAGATTCATTCGGGAGGTAAGCCGGCCTCAATATCCTACAAAAATGATGCTATCTAGTTTTTTTTGTTTGCTTGTTTTGTTTTGTTTTTTTTTTTTTGTTTTGTTTTTTTGGTTTTTTGAGACAGGGTTTCTCTGTGTAGCTTTGCGCCTTTCCTGGAACTCACTTGGTAGCCCAGGCTGGCCTCGAACTCACAAAGATCTGCCTGCCTCTGCCTCCCGAGTGCTGGGATTAAAGGCGTGCGCCACCACCGCCCGGCTTGCTATCTAGGTTTTAAGTGATTGGCTCCAAGTTTTTAAAGCCATACACTGGTATCTAAATGCTAATTGACATTTACAAAATGTATAAAATGCATTTTAGCCATCATGCTAAATCAAGGCTTTGGATTTTTTTCTTAACCCACACCATCAGAATGTTAAGGATCTGTCAGCATTTACGTGGGTAGAATAATTGCACCTTAATCTCAAATGCACAAGACAAAGGTCATCCCATTACATTGTGGTTCACAGTAAACTATGAGTTTAAAGTATAATATACAAAGTAAGCTAGGGTTTCTATAATAATAATCATCACCAAAAATCCTCACATATTAATGATGAAAGAGATATACCCAGCCTTAGAATTCCTTAAGCAATAAGAAATATTCCACCATGGTTTGAACATATTAAGTGGAATAGTCCATGAACAACCAACCCTTAAGTTTAAGTTGCCACCATTCTGAACTGTATGATGAAATCTTTTGGTGCTCTACTCTGGAGTATCTAGAATAGAAATAATTCCTTTCCCCAGCATATCCACATATGTATGCTACTCTCTTAGTCCTTGAACAGTCATCTTGGTTCTCATCATCCAATACTATTATTGTACCTCACATCATATTAACTCTATTAGAAGTGAAATTAAACACTATTTTCATAAGAATTGCATTAAGAAATACCATCTCCATCTCCAGTTTAGGCTTTAGAGTTTATAGTTTAGTTTATATTTTCACATTTTCCTAAAGCACAGTTCTACATATTTAATCTCATTATTATAGGTAAGCAATGACTGAAATATTTAGACTCTAAAAAGTACTTCAAATCTCTAGTCATGGAATCATTCTGCCAAATGTATATCTAGTACACAATTTTTAATGTGATAAATATACTTTATACATTTTCACTCATGATTCATAGACAAATTAAGCATCTATTGTGTGTACTGGTGATATGTTTAATTAATGAAAATGTTTCTTAATTTAAATGATGTATAAAATTATCAGTTCCTTGAGAGAGAGGTTTTGTCTGATCAGGTCACTACTGTGACACTAAACCTCAGTCTTGTGCCTAGTACAGATCAAATCAATCATGTTCTATAAATTGATGAATAGATGGTAGAGAAGACAGAAACAAACTATGAATACGAGAGATTGTCATAAATACCTACCTAATATTTCAAAATTTATTATTTGTGGCACTGTTATCAGCCTGTATCTACCTGCTAAAACTTTTTTCTATGCTTAATTTATTTTAATTGAACACTTTCAATAAATTACATTTGATCCAGAATTCTTAACAGATATTCAAGTACCCTGGCAATTAAAGATGCACTGTTGTCATGGGCAAGAGATATAGTTCAGTGGTAGAGTACTCGGCTAGCCTGCACAGAGTTCTCCTCAACACCACAGACAAAACAGCAAGAAAGACAAAGACTCACTATGTTCAAAACAATGTGACAAAAGCAGATTCATTGTTTCCAAGTTAAAATTGATTTTTTTCCAATTAGAAATGAAAAATTTATTAAAGAAAACTTAGCTGGAAGACCTTGCTCTCATAGGCATACCAATGAAAATATTTGGAAGAAATGGCTGAAGGCTTTTGTTTATTTTTGTTTTTTAATAGCCATAGCTAACACTGATCCAAGAATGAGAGCAAAACCACATTGGATAAAAGTCAAAGTAAAGGATTGGAAAGAGGCTATCGCCCACAGTAGGTGTATGTCAGATGTTCATATGAATGTTCTTGATACTTAAAAGACAACATCAAGAAATTCTACAAGCATACGACCTACTTTGTCCTGTCTATCACTGTCTCTGCTTCTGAAGCAACATTTATTTTATTTATAAATTCTTGTAATTTAAATATTTCATTTGGAAATCGATCACAAATTTTTGTGTACCTCCCCAACAATCTGCTTCTCTTTTCATTTTGTATTCTACAGTATCTCCTAGAAATAGTCTTTAATATTTGGGGATTGAACTAGACATTTTAACTTTATGCAGAATAATAGTTAACTAACATCTGTGTTTTAAAAAATTGCAAATATGGATGATTGTCATTCCAGAAGAAATTAATCAAAACATTTAATTTAAATTTTCATGTGGCTCTTGCTATACTGTAATTTTCGCAATAAAAACTTAAGATATACTTAGCTTCTACAATATCTCATAGTATCAAACCACCTTAGAAGGAACTCACTTAGTAAATAGCTACATAAAATGTTGAGATCGTTTCAATGATTTGTTTACTGCAATGCTATTTAACTGACTGTTACCATTTTATTTTTTTAGTGGGAGTTGTACTGATGATCTGGCTTGAACAAGAATGATAACAATAAAAATAATGTGTATCACATTTTTGTTGTGATTGGATCAGGTTGAGATTTAGAAAGGGAAAATGAACATCCACATGAAAGTATCATGTCCCTGTTCACTCCATAGTTCTGACAGAGCTGTAGATGTCCCTGGAGAGACATGAGTTAAGTCAAAAGCCGAGCAGGAGCTGTTCCTGCCTTTGCAGTATTTGACTTGTTAACCATTCTTTGTGTCTTCTTGACCATGAGATTTCACAGGTCACTCAGGTGAAAGTGACCCCTTCAAAGGTCAGCGTCAGAACACCTAAGAAACATTTTGATAATAGCCTCCCAAACTACCAGGATGCAATGACAGCTATTTTATTGTGTTGACCCCTCAGCACACAGAGAATAGATGCATTTAAATGTCAAGTGCCTGCTGACAAAGGCCAGCTTAGTCTTGAGTGGCTGTACTTTAACCCTTTAAAAAGACTTCTCACTATCAGAGGTCCAAGCTCAAGTACTTTTCCTGTGTATTATGAAAATGAGTATCATATTTTTAAAATCTTTAAAATTTATTCAAGTTAAAGCTAAATAGCCAGTAAGATTTATTAACTATAAATTGCAAAAAATGTTTTGGATCAATGTGATTTCTTATTTTCAAGATGACTGTACAATAATTATACAGTATTTAACAAAATTGCAGTTCCATGACACAGAACTCATCCTAAAACCAAAGCTCCATTGGTTTTGCTTACCATTTAAATCATGGATATCTTCCTTGAAAATTGTGGTTGAAACTATTTGATTTTTGTGACTAAGTAAGAGAGTCTCAGAAAATAAGAGAATAAGTTGTTTAAGGCACTAAAGGTGAGATCATTTTTCATGCTGGGAATAGGTTGAGTACACCCCTACTAAGAGGAAGAAAAAATAACACATGATTGTAGACAATGTTTATGATATCTAAGAAAAACACTGTCTATAGTATTTTAGTTATTCTATTTATGTTTAATACGAATTGCTCAAATTAGACAGGTTTATATATGTATGTATATATGTATATATGGTTATTAATAATTTATGTATAGTAATATATGTATATATACAGTATCCAGTATGTAATTTATATATAGTAATTTATTAATATAATATCTGGTATATATTATATGTATATATTGAATACTAGAAAATAAAACACATACTGGATTGTTGATGCCTGTCTTGATTACATTAAACTTTAGGATAGTATGTAAGAACAAGAAAGCCTGATTTTCATGGGAGCAGTAGGGTTTCCTGAAGAAAACCGTTCTTTTATTGACTAGTAGATACACTGATGCTATAGAACTGATTATCTCACTGTCCTAAAGTTGAGTTTTATGCTTGCTTCCCATTTAGCTGTGCTACTTTAGGTGAAGAATAACTTATTTCTCAACATGAACTATGTATTTATAACTGAGATTAACACTTAATAATTATTGTTTACTACTTTGCTATTATTTTCAAATATGAATTGAAATGATTTGGTTTTTGAATTGTTTTGTTATCTCCAGAAGTCATTCAAGTGTGAGCATTAATTTACATCTTTATATTATTGTTTCTTAGGTGAAAACTCTAGAAAAGCTACTGTGGTCAGGGGCTGAATGGGAGGAAGGAAGTTTTTTACGTAGGTATTTTCTAGGAAGGAAAGAAAGCTTTAATAGATTAGGAAGGGAAGATACAGAGAAGTTAAGACAATTTAGCAGGAGACACGAACGGTCTATAAAGGACTAGGTAGTAAATATTTTAGGCTTTGCAGGTCATAAATTCCCTTCCCACAGATACATTTCAGCCATTTGGGTGAGGAAGGAGCCATGAATGTCTTGTAAATGAATGAACACAGCTACATTTCCATAAAACTTTATTTGTGAAACAGAACGCTGGATCTGGCCCCGCCGGCTGTAGTTTCCTAACCTTTGTATCAGATCATTGAGCTCCACAAGAAAAGGTTCAGGGCTGCTCCTCAGTTGTTATCATCTACTGGGATGTGAATGATAGCAGGAGAGCCTAGTCTTTTCTAGAGGAGCCATTCAATACAGTGAACACAAATGATTAAGAACCCTTTGAAGGGAGTCATAGCTGCAGCAGCACTGGCTTAAAGACATGCAAGTGCTTAGCCCTAGACCCTTGCAAAATTAAATTCACTCCCCCCCCTCTCTCTCTCTGATATTTGTAGTTGTATTTATATAAAATATAACAATTGTAGCTGAAGTTTTCTCCAGTCCTGCCTGGCCCACGGTCAGGACAAATCTCTTTCACCCTCCAGTCCTGCAGCTGCTCAGACCCAACCAAGTAAACACACAGAGACTTATATTACTTACAAACTGTATGGCCGTGGCAGGCTTCTTGCTAATTGTTCTTACAGTTTAAATCAACCCGTTTCTATTAATCTATATGCTGCTACGTGGCTCGTGGCTTACCGGTATCTTAACATCTTCTCATGGTGGCGGCTGGCAGCATCTCTCTGACTCAGCCTTCTACTTCCTGGAATTCTCTTCTCTGCTTGTCCCGCCTATACTTCCTTCCTGGCTACTGGCCAATCAGCATTTTATTTATACAGAGCAATATCCACAGCAAACAATAATAAATATAGAAGAAAAAACCAGGAATGCCAAAGGTAGTGAATGGATGGGAGGGGTTGGAGGAGAAGAGAGAGGGGTAGAAATGGTATAAATACTTTGTTTCATATATGAAGTTCTCAAAATAAATAAATAAATAAGAGGGGCTGAGAGATGATTTTGTAATTAAGCACGGTGGTTGCTCTTCCAAAGAAACCAGGTTGCTCTTCCCAGCACCCAAATGATAGCTTACAACCATTTCTAATTTCAGCTCCTGGGATCCTCCCAAAGTGCTGTTCTGGCCTCTGCAGGTACCAGACATACATATGGTATATGGACATAAATGAAGTAAACAGACCTATATATAAAAAATGAGAGAGAGAGAGACAGAGAGACAGAGAGAGAGAGAGGAGATAAGAAGGGAGACAGCAATAGAGAGAGAGCTTAAAACATGAAATTGCCTGAATGTAGATTTATGTTTATTGACTGCATCCCAAATCAATGAACACCCTTCAGTTGAGTGTACAGCAACAACCACCTATGGCAACAGCACCATACTTACAACACAGTCAAAATTGTCTATTTTACTTTCCCAATATTCAGAGTAAAGGATATTTTTTACATAGCACAACGAATATGTGCTTACAACAGGAATGAAATGATGAATTTGCTACATAAAGTATAGTTTGATCTAATAGCAAAGACTCCAATCTATTACCCACTCATCACAAGCAGTCCTAATGTCCTAATCCAGTACGTAATTTATATATAGTAATATATATTAATGTATAATATATCTTATATATTATATATATATTGAATATTAGAAATGTATGTGGCTTTCCTTCAACACACACTGCTAGAATTATTTGTGCATTAGCTTCATTTACCATGCAAGTCTAGCAATACTCAAAATGCACTTTCATTTTTTCACTTTTGGCCTTAAAGCTGCATTTTAAGTTCTTCATCCGTATGACCCCTATCAACCCTTCCGTCTCTTGCACACTTGTCAAAGAACCCACCGAAGCTGATCTCTTTTCTCCAAGGAGACAGCTGTTCGCTTCTCACAATCTTTTGCCCCAAGCACTGACAACTAGAACTTGCTTCTAATGTGGTTACAAATCTTGTTCCAGCTGGTGGCTCCTTTTCAACAATGAAGGTTACTATGAGCCCCATGATAGCACTTAGGGTTGAAACTCCACTCTGCAGTACTTCAGGCTCCATCTGGTAGCCCTTTAACCCTTTTTGTGGCCCTGCACAGCCTCTCAAACATATGTCTGCTATGAAATGTAGAACATGTACGATCCTGGTAAGTTTATATTTTTTTGTCTGAGTCTTACATCCTTTCTTATAGAGAACAAGATATAAGGGGAAAAACATCACTTTACTCTTTTTAATTCTTGTTGTAATCTTTTTGAGCTTGTTTAGTGAGGAGTTTAAACCTTTGGATGTACAGTTTATTTTAGGGTTCACCATACCTGATTCCGATTGGAAATGTGCAGCAATTTATCAAATACCAATCCTCCTGTAACACTTGAAGGAATACGTCTGCCAACACTGAACTCACCCATTTACTAAAATGCAAGTAAACAGCTGAATAGAAACTGCAGCCTGCCAGCCTGACAGTACAAATATGGACTTAGCATCCGTTGTACACTTTGTAATAAAATACTTTCTCTAACAAAACAGTTAAACCTAATCAGTTTAAAATGCAGTTTCCATTTACATATCAATAATTCATTTTTAAAACTGGAAATTTAGCAGCATTAAGAAAGCACAACTAATATTTTTCATGTATTAATTAAAATCCATTTTCATTATATAATTTGTCAAATTTGAAGCACTGATTTGTTTGGGAAAATGTCATTAGATATTACTATGTTTTTAAGAGTAAGTAACAGAGATGAATGAAGTTGGGATGTATTTTATGTTATATTTACTTCAAGATTTTAAGTAAATAACTAGCAGAGGATGTTAATGGTATGTTCACTGGAGTTGAAAAATAAGACTTTATTTAATGTTGAAAACATAAGACTTTTTTCATATATATGTTAAATTTGAAATAAAGGTTGTTTAAAAATTGTTTTGAAATTGAAATTAACACAAAAGTAGTTTGGACTCTGTAAGTGAACACTGATTTTCTTTATCAGGCCAGTAACATTTTGAATTTTCAAAATTATCAATGCTTAATTGTACAATTGCCTTTTCAATGATTAATACGTGCTGATTGCTTGACACATGGAAAGCAGCTTGTACATAAACATGTTTGTGCAAAGTTTGAAATATTACATACTTTGATATCAAGGCATATCAAGGAGAATAATGATGATCAGTTATTAATATTAAGTTACTTGAAATATATAAGTTGATTGCAATTGTAGCCTTACTTAAATAATGGAAATGGCAGAAAGATTATGGATTAGGAAAAATGTATTTTAATGTTTATAATAGAAACCTGTGCTTCAGCAAATCAATTTTTTTTGTCAGTAATAGAAATTGCTACTTGTAAATTTATTTCTTTAACATCGGATACATTACATTTAACATGTTCCACCAAAGATGTAAGAAATAACATCAAATATGTTTAAAATGTGTGCAGCAGATACACAAACACTTTCGTTCATCTTTGCCACTACATGGGCTGAGCAAGAATTCACCTCAATCAAAAGGAAATAACAAACTAATAAGGAAAAATTAAAATTGGATAGTACAAGTCTGTGCCTTTGGTAATTTAGACCGGAATTTTCTTGAAATGTTCCTCTACTGAAGGACATTGACAAAATAACTCCCCGTTAGCAGAATATGTTTTTGAATTTTGCGTGTTATGAAGATAGAACTTAAAATTGAATGAGTTGTTTTCTGCTTTGCATTGTTCTTTTCTGCCTACTGCTGACAATGTAGGCAGTAGCTCTGGGTTTGGCCTCCACTCTAATCCTAAGCTCCACACCTGTGTAGTTTCACCAGAAAATTAGAAACAATGAACTATGCTTCTGAGCTAACACACATGTTGACATCTTGGATGTTGTTTGTTTGTTTGGGCTTTGCTTTATTTTGTTTATATTTCACCTGATTGGAATTTAATTAATGCTAGTTAATTGTGAAATTGGAGATCTCACTGCGTGACACTGACGGCAATTTTAAAATCCAACTGAGAGATTAATCTTTATAAAATTGTTATTTGTAAATGTAAATTAATGTAAACACACACATCTGTATATATATATATATATATAATGTACAAACATGCACTACATTACACATACATATGCAAGTACAAACTTATATAATTATGCATGTGTATCATATATGAGAAAGCCATTAACACTAAAAGAAGAAATCAGCCTGGCCAATGCTGTACATAATCGAAAGGGAAGAGAACTCTGCACAGCTGTTTCTGACAAGTATCTAACAAGTGTGCCTACTTGATGTTTACATAGAGAGATGTTATTTCATGTTTTGTTCATCTTTCAAGTAAACAAGCAATAGGCAACATGCTTGGAAAATTTAGAAACTTCTGAAAATCACGAATAAAAATTTAAATGACCAATAATGCTAAAACAAAACAAGTATAAGCATTTTCATCTCTTTGGCTTTTATTCAAAGTCAGTACTGAAACTTTATGAACTAGTTTTGAAAGCTTTAAAAAGTATGGCACATAGATTGTGCCTACTGTTATTAACTTAAAGTTTTAATTGTTTGTAGTGTCCTATGTATGTAAATAGGTTTCAAAATATCTTGCTTTTGCATTGTGTTTGGATATCTCTAACAAAATGATTTTCTCTATTTAATTAAATTCCTTAAATTAAAATCTCAAAAGTTTTATGTAGGCATAACAGGTCTGCTTCAACATACATTAGAATTGCCATTATAAAAATTACATCCTAGGACAACAGCAGAACGGGATTACCTTTCTTTGTCCATTTCTTAGGCTGGAAATCAAAGTGAAGATTTCTGTTTACTTTTGTATTTTTCCCTTATTAGCAATAATTAACACTGGTCTACATGCTACTGCAAGTTCACCTTTTTTTTTTTTTTTTGATATGTGACCATTAACTACTATGTAGTAGGATTAGAGATTTCAATGTAGATCATAGAAAGCTATTTTCAAGTATATAATAATGTAGCTATTTTGCCACATTCCTTCCTTGTATTTTTTATTTAAGGTTATTTGATTGACACAAAGAAATAGGATAGCATATATTGATGGCACTGTGAGATATTTCAATACATATTTATAGCATCTAATCTGTAAAGAATCAAAATTTAAAATCGGGACCCATCCCTGGTTCATGAGCTGGCTTTTGGGGCCTAGTTTATGGTGGGACACTTTGTGCAGCCTTGGTGCAGGGTGGAGGGGCTTGGACCTGCCTCAGCTGAGCCTGTCAGGCTCTGCTGACTCCCCATGGGAGACCTTGCCTTGGATGAGGAGGGAATGGGTGGGGTTGTGGGGGAAGGCTGGGGGGCAGGAGGAAGGAAGTGAGGGGAATCTGTGGTTGGTATATAAAATGAATAGAAAATCTCTTAATAATAATGATAAAAAGAATAAAAGAGAAAAAAATTTAAGTTCTCAAAAATATAACAAATTGTTCCATTACCTCTTGACACAGTATGGTATATACACACACATATTGAAATACTAAACAACTCTCTCCCTATCTCTCTCTCTCTCTCTCTCACACACACACACACACACACACACACACACACACACACACACACACACACACACAGATAGTGAGGGAGGGCAGAGAACCCTTTTAAAAAGAAGTAAATTTTCAAAGCCAAAACAATTTTTCATCTCCACTCTGCAAGTCAGAACCTACGCAGAGGTTAAACATGATTATTTAGCCTGCTTCCTCTTTAGAAATGATTCTAGGTGGAACATTTTCTTAGTCTGTCTTCCAACTACTCCTTGACTGTAGCTCTTCTGCCTAAAAATTGCTCTCTTCTTTCTCCGCCCCAAATCCTTTCCTTCTCTATCCTCCTTCCCACACCCTGTGGGCCAGTGTTCATCCATAGCATCTTTCTTTGGTGGCCTCTGGTGGGGGTGCAGGGGGAGAAGGACTCGGTTTTCATTAAGGGGCTGGCCATTGGGACTTTGATCTTTCATAGGATCCTACAGCATGTTTGCAGACTGTCCCGGCCTTCCTGCCTTTCCTGTAATAAGCTTATTCAAGGTAACTCTTGCCCCAACTGTAACAAAAATAATCAAAGGGGAGAGGAGAAGGTCATAATTGAAGTGGAACGAGAAGGCAGAAGAGGTAAAATTGATATAAATACCGCATTTATGTATGAAGTTCTCAAAAACACCCCAGAAATTAAATAATTAAGTATAGATGTTTTTTAATCCTTACAAGTAAAGACAAAATTTTACTAAAGAGTTTAGTACTGTATTTATGTATGAAGTTCTCAAAAATACCCCAGAAATTAAATGATTAAGTATATAGATATTTTTTAATCATTACAAGTAAAGACAAAATTTTACTAAAGAGTTTAGTATGGCCTTTGGAGGACTGGATCCAGAAATATCCTTTTGTTGGGAGAAGATTCAAAATTTTACTTGGAAAAATAATGGTGAACTGATCAACAATGTACTTTAAATCCACAAATTAAGATGGAGCCAAACAGTGATATGAAAACAGTACAAATTGGATTTAGCAAGTTCTTCCTGAGACCTTTCCTACAGACATTAGACCTATCACTCTCCTGCATTTGAGAGAAAAAAATGTGAAGATGTCATGTTTTGCTTACAGGCCACTAGCACAGTCAGAAAATTTCCCAGTCTAATGAGGGAGAATGTATTTCTGTCTTCCTCTTCAACTGTCTTTGGCTCTCTTACACCTAAAGGAGAAAGCTTAAAAAAAGAAACAAAAAGAGGATGGCAAGAAATATTTGAAAAAACAAAACAAAACATAAAGAGAAAACAACAGCCTTTGTCTGACAAATATTCAAACGTTTTTAAGTAAGGAGTGTGTTCCAAACAATGACAAACCCAGAATTTTGAACTTGTAGCTGATGGAGAGTTATCTTGTCAAGTAGCCAAGTGATGGGAGAGTAATTCTGTAGTTAATTAGTTTGGGGCTTCTCAGAAGTCTCGGTGTTTTGTAAACAACATAGAATCTTACCTGGAAGATGCCTTTAAATGTGGCAATTCTTACTTAGAAGGAAGCAGCAGATCATTATTAAAATTGAATTACGGAATCAATAATTTTGAAGCAAGGACTAAAACTCAGATCGCGAAAGCAAAAGGCAATGCTTTAGCAGATAAAACTGTTAGGAGAGCTGCTTTATAAAGATATCTAGCTGTCTAATATGTTGAAAAATGGAGCTGGGCGGTGGTGGTGCATACCTTTAATCCCAGCACTCGGGAGGCAGAGGTAGAAAGAACTTTGTGAGTTCAAGCCAGCCTGGTCTACAGAGTGAGATCCAGGAAAGGCACAAAGCTACATAGAGAAACCCTGTCTCCAAAAACCAAAAAAAAAAAAAAGAGAGAGAGAGAGAAGTGGATCCTAAAACTCAATCTTTACTGTTATGCCAGTTTCAAGCAAATGGTCTGTATAGTAGGGGAAAGTGATTAAAAATGATGACATTAAGATAATTATGTCAAATATGTTGGAATACAGTATATTAAAATATTACATGTCATAACCCACAGATACAAAGATAAAGAAATATTATAACTCACTTAAATGTCTCTCTCTAGGGGAAATTCCACCGAGCTTACCTTTAAAGCATATACTTTAACTTCACAATAACAAGAATATGTGAAATTAACATTAGTATGTAAGTTAAAATTTTATCCTATTGGAGTATCTTCTAATTATTTCTTTAATGTGGTTAGGAATATGTTAATTCTGTGTGTCGGCTTTACACCTAACAGAAGCCTTCTTTGTCCACATGAGCCCCCTCTAGCCTCTCTAGCAAGTAAACAATGATAAAAGGAAAACAGCTGGTACCTGGGGGAGACTAGTGGAATTCCAACAGTCATCAAAACCACTTGACCAAAGGGATAATTTAACAACTGGGAATCCTGGAGATTCACCACCTAGTCCACTTTTGGACTTAACCAAAACAGTGAATGCCTCATGAAATGAAGACTGTCAAGATCACCTGAGAAAGTTTGGCCATTATGTCTTGCAAACAGAAATTCATCAACTTCCCCCAGCCAAGCTGAGCTCTGTGTCTCCTGGGTGTCCAGGGACCTGATGCCTCGCCTTGATATTGCTTTACAGACTGATAGAACAAACATCCTACGGATTTAATGTGCTTTGCCTGAGTTTATCACCCAGAGAGTCAGGTGTGGCTTATTCCTGAGATAAAGCTCATGTGCTCTGGCTTTAGTAGGGTAGTCCTGTTTTACTGTTGTCCTCCTCATTCTTTAAAGGAGAAAAAAAAATTCCTTTCCCAGCCAAGAGTCCTGATTACAGAAAATGATACCAACATGCAATTACTCTTGAACCTCACTGGGCATTATATGTCATTTGAACATCAAAGAGAAAACGTTGGGTACTGTTAACCTAACCATAAGAATTGCAGCAAAAATACAGAGACTTGGTAAACTACCGGCATACATAGGATCCTGCATTGTTTTCGTTTCACATTTAAAGGAGAATTTCAGGTTATGACTAAATGCCATCGCCTTCAAAGGCCTTTAACAAGTAACGGTGATAAGACATACATAAACTTTAATCACTTTAAGAACTTGAAAGTATGTAGTGCAATGATAGTGTGTGTTTTCACATGATTTACAGCCAATCTCCAGATTTTCCATCTAAATCTTCACGCTTCCATCGAAAAATCCAACAACTAGCTGTCTATCTATCTTCCTAGCTTCCTGCCACATGCCATTTGTTTTTGTGTCTCTGACAACTTGGTCCTCCAAATAACACAAATAAGTGAGACCATACAGTATCTTGTACTGGTTTATTTCATGTTGTGTGATGTCTTTAAGGTTCCTTGTATCTTATATGTCAGAAAACCCTTTCTTGGTAAGGTTAAAAAATATCCTAGTACATAAATACAACATGCTTTATTTACCTCTTCATTCATCAGAGCATGAGGAGAGCAAAGGTCAAATGAGGCTGTCTCAAGAAAAGCAGGATGTCTGCTTACATATTGACAATCATTTTGATAACCTTAATATCTAATGGAATTCTTCATTCATACTTTTGCTGTTTAAAAAAGAGAATTTCTGTGTCACTTAAGTATTATTTGTGCTAGTTACCACAATGTTCCCAAGTAATAGATATAGCAAACTGAATATTTTTTTTTACTTAATCCTCCTGAATATTCCCACACATACACTTATGCTCTTATGCACTGTGGGGCTCAGTTTGGAGCTGTTCTGTCTCTCATCTTAATTATCTGGGTGTGTATACCTGTAGGCTTTTCCTGCCTGGAGCATCTCTTATCTGTGATGCATCATGCATGTTGCTGTTTTAAGTTTCCTGTAATGAACACTGATGAGAAAACTTCTCTCAGTTACCTTCCAATCCTTCACACCAAAGCCCCGAAGACCCATTTTTCTATGAAGGTCAAATCTCTGTGTGACTGGTTATCGGGTCTCACCAGCCTCTACCACTCACTCCTAGCTTCGCTATGCACGCCCCTTACCAGCCATGCCTAGACTGGGTTTCACTGACTAGAAATATTACAATGCCTTTCACATCTCTGTTCTCTTAAAGTCCAGTCTGCTTGTCTGAGATGTACTTCTAACTGCCCCCCTTTCTGCCTATCTACTCCAAGTCCTTCTTCTGCTAGATTCATCTTGGTTCAAGTCACCTCAACTTCCTATCCACTCCCACAATCTTGAAGTAGATGAGTGAGAGGCAGGCTAAAAATGTGGCAATGATTTACTGGGCTATTAATACTTAACTCTGGATTTCAGTGAAATTTAAGGCATGGGAGACCCTATTAGGTCATTTAGACCATTTCTCTTCTTCATCAAAGACGGCACATTCACAGCTAACTAAAATAAATATATAAATAAATTATACAACTTAAAGGAACATGTACATTTTGTAAACCACTCTCCAGAATCCTTAATGATGTGTAATGAACCTGCTTCTTAAATCATTGTTTAAATTCCATAAATTTCCCATCCAGAGATTTAAACAGATTTCTTCCTCTTTAATTCATGGAGAAACAGGAGATGGGAACCATATATTTTTGACTTGTGGATTTAAATAACTTCTTAGTTCTTGCCTCCAAGTTGAATAATTCCAGATCTTTTCACCTTTTCTTGTAGGTCTTACTTTACAACCAATTCATTATCTTTGTGGCTGTCCTCTGAACCCTCTTGGAGTTCTCACATTCCTCTTAAGACTGGGAGTCTGTGACAGGCTGCAGGATTCCAGGAAGGATTTGACAAGTTGTCTGTTCATTAGGGATTACCTCATGGTGCTTGCACACTAGCTCCCACAGCATTAACTGTGCCTTGCAATCTTGGATGCTTACCTTCCCGATAATTTCCTTCTACTCTGATGGCTAAGCATACAACCTTCTGCTCTGCAACAGGGCAAATTCAGGACTTCTTATTTCCCTTTGTATCTAAGTACACTCAATTACTTTCTTGTATTGCAGCCTCATCCACTGTTCTAATTTACCCCCCACGAAACTATAACCAGTTTGTAATTATTACTCACACTTACAAAAATAATATTAATATCTGTCTTCCAAAGCTACCATTCCTAAATAGATGACATTTGCACTTTAGCAATATGATAACAAATCAAAAGAACGATGCTAACCCTAATTCTGGTTATTCTACATGGATTATCTTACTTTGCACTATTATTAGAGACGCAGTAAAAACAAAATAAGCAGTTTAGTAGTATTCATATTACTCCTCTGCCTTTTGCAATTTCCCAGTGAATCACTTATTTCATCACCAGATTACAAAATGGGGGAAGTAAGACCTAAGTTGTTTGTAGATTGTCTTCCAAGAAAGTACCAGAAACATAATTTGTACTTGAGTCAAGGGTGACTCATAACTTACCCATAGAATATATACGTCCATACAAATATTTAGACCTACAGAAAGCTAAATGTCCTTGGAATAAAGGTTTTGAGAGAGAAAAGGGGTGCTTCTTTAGTGTCTCTGAATTTGAAAATTCCAGCAATGGAGGAAAACGGATTTGCCATTCTGGTTGCCCTGAGAACAAAACTAAGTAGAGAGATAAGGGCAGGGAAGAGCAGCCGACTGAAGGATTCTGTCTGCAAGAGGAATTACCAAGCTGCAGAGGAAAGCTCTGCCCCAGACCTTATTAGTAGAAGGAAGCAAACGTGATGCCTTTCCTTGATAAGATAAGCAGAAACTTACAAGGATAAGCTGATAACTAAGACAACTTTAAAATCCCCTGAAGCATGTGTGTGTGTGTGTGTGTGTGTGTGTGTGTGTGTGTGTGTGTGTGTGTCTAAGAACTGCATTAAGACTGCATTAAAATAAGCATTTTTATGAATTTTGCTACTTAATAAGGTAGGTAATTCATTTTCCCCTATAATTATATTTCTATTAAGGCTAACATACAGATGGTAGCAATTATTATTTGATTCAATTTTCTGAAAAGTTATATTTTATGTGAAAATTAACTAGGGTAGAACAATAATATAATCTCTCAATACTAATTGGAAGCCTTAGGAGTTAATCTAAATGTTGGAAGTGTGCTTCCCAAGCACCCCCGAATTCTCACTGCTGCACAGCAGAAAAACGCAAGCTTAGACTCACAGAACAAAATCATAAGTCTTTAAAGTTGTTCAGCTATTAAATGAAAGACAGTGGGTTTAAATTTAGACTTATTCAGTGGCAGAAATTATCACAAATTCTTTAACTCTCACCATTCAATGTTTGACGGTAGGAATCGCACAAAGAATGGAATAAACCCTTTGTTCTGCTGATACATACAGACTAATTAAGTGCATAATTTCAGGAGGTTTATGCATATGAAAATGACTTCGACCATGCTGGTCCTGTGATGCATCTTCTCTATATTCTATTAACAAGTGTCACATTCAAAGTTTTTAAATTATAAAAGCATCTTCAGGCCTTCATAGATCTTAAAGAGTTGGTACATCTACACTGATCTGTCAACAAGTTCCATCAGCAAATACATTTACTCTCGTTTCTTCTGCCTTGGAAATTTAAATATGGCTTATGATTCTCTCAGCTTCCTTGACCACGTAGAGAGATGCTGATATTTAAACACAAGGTGCAAAATTGAATTGTATTTTTAAATTAACTTGTGGTGACTACCTACAGACTACAGTCCTACAATTTGTGTGCTCAGCTGGTGTGATCAGTCCTTGACTGAGAACAAACCACAACTCTTCCTGTGTTTCCCTGTAAAGTTAGAGTGTAGCAACTTTAGTTTCAGATCTGTCAATCATAGAAATCAATACATAGTTCTTTCTCAAAATGTGGCAGAATGTGACCTGTAATCTTCTTTATTAAGAATAAAAGCCAGAAAATCTAAAGCTGCCCTGTTGATTTCTTCCTAATTTTAGTAAATGTATAACCTCTTTACTAATGAATCGGCCAGTTAATTTATATCACTTTTATAATTGTTAAAACACACACACACACACACACACACACACACACACACACTTTTGAAACTAACAAACTTCCATCAGAACTTTTTGTTATGAAGTTTTTAATTTATTTTATATACTAACTATGGTTTCCTTTTCCTCCTCTCCTCCTGTTTCCTTCATCCACCTCCTTTCTACCAAATCCCCATCTACTCCTCAGAAAGTGTAAGGTCTCCCATGGGAGTCAACAACTCATGGCGTATCAAATTGAGGCAGTACTAAGCTGCCCCCTACCCTGTGCATCAAGGCTGAGTAGGCATTCCACCATAGGGAATAGATTTCAAAAAGCCAGCTCATGCACCAGGCACAGATCTAGATCCCACTGCTAGGGGCCCCACTACAGACCAAGCTACACAACTGTCATCCACATGCAGAGGGCCAAAGTCGGTCCTGTGCAGACTCCACAGCTGTTGGTCTAGAGTCCGTGAATTCCCAAGAGTTCGAGTCTGCTGTCTCTGTGGGTTTCCCCATCATGATCTTGACCCCCCTGGTTCCTCATTTCTCCCCCTCTTAAACTGAACTTCTGAAGCTTGGCCCGATTCTTGGCTGTGGATCTCTGGATTGGTTTCTATCAATTACTGGATGAAGGTTCTATGATAACAATTAGGAGAGTCACCACTCTGATTATAGGAGAAGGCCAGTTCAAACACCCTCTTCACTATTGATAGGAGTCTTAGCTGGGGTCATCCTTGAGGATTCCTGTGATTTTCCCTGGGACCAGGTTTCTCCCTAACTCCATAATGACTTCCTCTATCAATATATCTCTTCCGTTGCTCTCCATCTCTGTCCCTCACTCAACCTGGCCATCCAGATCTCTCATGTCCCCATTCTCCATTCCCTCTTCTCTAACCCTCCCCCCAGAGATGCAGGGATGGTTCAACTTAAGAAAAAATATGTCAATGTAATCCACCATATAAACAAACATAAATTAACAAAAAAAAGCCACATAATCATCTCACTAGATGCTGAAAAGTCTTTGACAAAATCCACTTGAATTTTAATACAGAGAATTGTGTCTTATAATTTTGGGTTTATATTGGTAGTATTTTCTTTGTTTTTTTTTTAAGTGGCAGGCATTATTACATGTCTTATAACCAAGTTTTTGGATAAAAAATAAATGTCTCTTCAAATGACATTTAATTTACTCTCATAAATTAAACAATGATGTAATAATGACTGCTTTCTATCTCATTTCTATTAAAATTTTTCATTAAAATTTTAAGGATGTATCTATTGGGGTTAGGAAACCCATGATAAAAATCCCCTACTTGATTGTCCAATACAATGTGGTTAACTCTGAAAATACCTAAGCAATATAAAATGAGCTAAGCACGCTATATTTATACTTATATACTGTATACTGTATAAATACACTGCATAAATACAGATTGAGTCCACTTCTTGCACTTTAAAGTGCCTTTTTTCTCCTATACATTCTGATAGGACATTAACCTTTTCTGCAACTCATACTTAGCATTTTCCTTTCAACCTCTTAACACCTTCATTTTATTTTCTTAAGTAAAAATTTAGCTATGCTATTCTTTAGCTAAATCTCATCAACTACTGGCAAATACTTCCAAAGAAAAGAAATTATCTCGTCTTAATATGGAAGATGTAGTCTTAATCCTCTCCATATTGTCCATATTACATTGCTGTTGTTATGTATGCTGTGAATATGTGTTGATCTAATTGGTTGATAATAAAACCCTGATTGGCCAGTAGCCAGGCAGGAAGTATAGATGGAGTAAGCAGATGAGGTGAATTCTGGGAAGAGAAAGGCTGAATCAAGAGTCACCAGCCAGACACAGAGAAAGCAAAATGACAAGGCAGAACTGAGAAAAGGTACTAAGCCATGTGGTTAAACATAAATAAGAATTATGAGTTAAATTAATTATAAGATCTAGTCAGTAATAAGCCTGAGCTAATGACCAAGTAGTTATAATTAATATAAGCTTCTGAATGATTATTTTATATGTAGGCCATGGGACTGTAGGGCCTGGCGGGATCAGAGAAACATTCCAGCTATATGACACCTCTCTCTCTCTCTCTCTCTCTCTCTCTCTCTCTCTCTCTCTCTCTCTCTCTCTCTCTCTCTCTTCATTTCCTTCCTTCCTTCCTTGCTTCCTTCCTTACCACTCTTCCTTTCTTTTTCTTCGTTTTTTGTTTCTTCTTGCTTTCCCTCCTCTTCCTCCTCTTTGTAACAGTGCCTCCCTGTTTAGCCCTAGCTGGCATGGAACTCAAGATGATAACTCACAGAGATCCACCTGGTTCTGCCTCCCCAGTCCTGAAATGAAAGCTGTGGTCCGCCATACTCAGTGGTATCTCTTATTACTGAACAATATAATATCATACTGAGAACAATTCCTTAGAAAGCCAAATGGGATCATAGACTTTGGCCTGTCATCTGCCCATTTCACTTCTGCTTACTTCCACAGCAATTCTGTATAATTGTCCTATGTCCTTAACTGGTCTTCTTGTCCCTGGTATGTATTTCTTCAATCCTTCATGTCTTCCTACTTCTATGTTTATTCATAGGCATGTTGTTTCTTTCAGTAGACAGGTTAAGGATGCATTTAGAATGAAGACTTTATTTTTCTGTTTTACTTTCTACTATCTTGCATGACTTCTGAAGGAATTTTTCTTTTGGATTATGAATTTAACTTGGCATAGCATTTTTCACTAATGTTCAATTATCCCAAACAGTAGAAATATTGCCAGAATGGGACACTTTAAAGATATTTGATTAAGAAAACAGTGTTTCCCTTTCAAATAGCTCTAGTCAAATAAGAGTTTATATACAAGTGTTTTATATTTCCTCAGAGTGGGGATAGCAAACCATTAGTAACTACTACCATTTCTTATAACTCTGCTTTGTTCTGACTGCGTTAGTATTTTCTTTATAGGCATTTCACCGTGACTTAAAGGAATTTCTCAAAACTGTTATTTCTATATGTATATTAGGGAAATTACATTGATAAAAGTTTTTTATCTATCATATATTAATTAATTTTCACAAGGCCAGAAAATTATTAGAACCAGTTTTCTACTAAATTTTGTAGAACTAGGAGTCAGTATCAACTCTCTGTAACTTTCAGACAAATGCAATTTAATTTTTCCTAGAATAGTATAGTCAGTCTTTAGCTTTCATAAAATAATAAATGTTTCTTTTCAATCATGCCTTTGCTTTGAGGGTAAATGATAGAGTCTAAACACACATAAGAACTTGTCCACTAAAGGATATAGTAATAAACTGCCCCCAAGTTCTCACCTGTCTACACAGAACAATACATCTCTCCACCTTTGACAGCAGATGGTGATTAATACAGAGGCCCACAACTGGTCAACATGCAGAGAATATGATGAGGCAGAGGGCTTGATCTAAAAGAGACAACTACCCACTGCCTGGCAAAGGTCCTCTACTCTACCACTCAGGGACCGTTAGAGAGCACTGGGAGAAAGACTGTAAGAGGTGAAGACAGTGGCATCTGCAGTGAAACAGTATTTGCAGAGCACGACAAAGTGTGGCACACAGGAACTGACAGCAGCTGGGACTTCTAGACCTGCATGAGATCAAAGCAGAAAAATTCCATAATGGATGGAAGAAGGGCTCATGAATTCACATCCATTTCTGAGGACCTATTGACACCTGACTGGAGGAATCATTTTTTTTTTTTTGTTTTTTTTTTCAGGGAGGTAGCTTTTGAGAGAGATCCCTGCTCTAGTAGATGATCCTACATGCATGCGCACGAGGGAAACATGAAGGGGCATTAAAACAAATACATGAAATTTGCTTTGTGTTGGGGGGGTGGGCAGGAGTGGTAGGGAGATGGTAGGGTAAGCAATCAGAAGGGAGGGAAAGGGTAATAGATTTAATCAAACTGTATCACATACATGCAAGAAATTCTCATTTTAAGCCATTTTGAATAAAAATGGAAACCAAATTATTATATAAAAATACAGAAAGGATTTTCTTATTGAGCTGTAAAATCCCTTTGATGATGACGAAGAATCAAATGTGATTCCCTTAGTCAGTGGGGGATGCCTCTATAGCCAACACAAAAGAGAAAACAAATAAAGCTTACACATTTTAGACTAAGAGAACAATTGTAATTCTACACTTTATCAATTCAGCTCACATGTCTTTATTTACATTGTGTATGTGTGGTTGTATATCTTGTTTACAATTTGTAGAAATATAAAATAAAATTTGTCTAAGAATCAAACTCTGGAAAGTAATTATGTTTTTCCATTTCAAACCCCATGCCAGGTTAATATAATGTCATATGAGTTTCATAGTTTGCAAGATATGTTAGTAACTTTCTATAGTCACTATTTCTCTGATATGTTTAAATAAGTGCCACCATAAATGGTCACATAGATTTTTATGGGTTGGGGATAGGCACATCACTTTACCTTCAGATATTGCTAATTTCTGTGTTAGATCACTAGATGTTTGACTCAACATAAAAAAAAAAAACCACTTTGCTACCTCTCTGTCCCCTTCCTTTGAAGACCCTGTAAGAAAGATGTAGAGTTATTAACAATAACAATTATGCAGTCATTACTTACTAGCTTTTCATTGTGGGAAATGAATTTCTACGCAGATTCTCTTACTGTCATCTAATTACTTTATTTTTGAAGAGATAATGTTCAAAAATTAAAATCTCCCACTCTCCATCAGAATTTCCTTACAACACAGCCATCCTTACTTACAGCCAAATCTTTTCCAGGACAGCAGAATTTATGTAAACCAGAAAAACACAAGAGGGGACTTATTTGCTGTTAATAGGTATTACTTGGCCAATTTTAATGCTAGAAAATAAAGGGAGCTTGCAGTGGCTCCAGAACTGCCTTTCTCTTTGCTTACAGAGCACAAGAGTGTCATGTTAAGCCTGAGGCAGGGCTGTCTGGAATTGTGTTTACTGTATTCTTTTCAAACAGCAGCACAGAGTCTTATCGCTTATCAGTGCATAAAGTCTAACAGATTGCAGACTCAAATTTCCCCTTCCAGGCAATGTTGGGTTTCACTATTGTTCGCTATGACAAAGGTTTTCACAAATTCTACAGCTTGGATTTCTGTCTTGTTTTCCTTAGCATAACCCTCTAGGCAACCAATCGGCTTTTCAGCTGCTAGAAATGGCTCAAAATGTTACTACAAAAGCAGCATTTAAAATTCCATGTCTTGCTTTTGACTCTTTTTTTCTTCCAGGAAAAAAAGTAAGCCTGGTCTTTTTGGTTACAACAAAAAGAAGATGCAATTAAATATTGTCTGCAGCTGACGTGGCTGTAAATGATATTGCCTAGATTGCGTGAAAGCAGCTATACTCACCACCCACATTTGGTTTACAATCTTAAAGCTACCCATAGTAAGAGGTGACTGCCTTGGGTAGACAAATGCGGTATTGTAGCCTCAGTTTGGTGGTGTTGGAGCTAGGTCTGAGCACTTTTTGGCAGGTTTGATACAGCTTACAAATATATTGGCAGTAGGCTTAAGCAAAGAATCCCACCCTTCCTATTACAGTATTAGTTTTTAGACGTTACTTAAAAACTCAGAGAATCATTTTTCGATATATTCAAAAGTAAATATTTCCTTTATAATACCTTCATATTTTTTGTATGCTAAGCCATTTTTGACCCACTCATGTCAGAGGTTACACTTCCTTAGTATTTCTGGATCTGTCACCTAAACATCAGCTCTTTCCTACACACTCAGGTGAAGGTTGTGCAGATTCTTACTAGAAGTTACATCAAATTTCTTTTCAAATCATCCCCATGTTACTTTAAGAATATAACACATCAATCCCCAATTTGATCATATCATTGTCCTCTAAAATCCCTTAATGATAACTATGTTTCACACACAATAAAATCCAAGCCTCTTATGTGACATAACACATATTTCATTACCCAACTCTGCCAGTGATTTTGAATTGTACTCCCATGAAGTCTGATTTAGACCTGTACCATACAAAATAATCATAGAGCGATCCAATCATTACCAGTTCTTTCTTGTCATTAAAATCTTTTTGGCTTTGTGTTTACTGCTGTTCATTTAATCTGGTATGGTCTACCATGGTAGCTTGTCCCCTGAATGTCAACCTTCTACTAGTCTATGTTTCAATGTAAATGTAATTCTTTGTGGGAAAAGTTCATTAATATTTTCTGATGAATTCTCTGATGTTTTTTGCTATTTGTTTCAGTAATTATTGCCACTTTATCCCTGGATTTTGGTATGCATACACCAAATGGTTGGAATTGTTAAGAAACACACACACACACACACACACACACACATACACACACATCCACACACACACTAAAACAGCTATAATACTAGATTGCAAACCTTAGAAGATGAAAGGATCTTTGACAACTTCCTATCATGTCTATTTGTTAGATTCATCTTTAAAAGGAATATAATTGTCTTACCATAAACCTTAGCAGACTTTTGAAGATGCCTCTTTTATTCAGTACACAATGTTCCAGACGTCTTTATTCAGTGAAAACTTACTGATTTAGCACTTTCCACAATAATCTTTCTAAATATTAAAAACACTAACTTTGTAAAAATGGGTGGTGGAGAATAAAATGAGATATAAAACATCCAAATATCTGTGATCCACAATCTGCATTTTTCTTTCTGAGTCTAATCTCAATCATTGTCAATTTCCCCTCATCTTGGTGGACTGAAGTGATGTAGATGGACCGCAGGGCCTGTAAACACATGGAGGAGGGAGATATAAACTATTATAAATGTTTTGTACTGTTGAGATAAATTCCCATGGTCGGGGCTCTAAGAGACACATAGAACAAGGATACATGGACAAGATCTGAACTATGGGAAGTTATGACTGGGATCAGATAAACTGAAGTCACAAAGTGCTTATTCAAAGAAACTAGAAAAGTTCAGTCACCATGAAGAGGATGGAAAAGCTTGTTGTCTGTGCAAGGATCTTGGACTTAAAACGATGATGTAAACACAAAGTACAATTCTTTAGGGAAATAGATGAGTGTGGGAAAGAAATTATTCCAAAGATGAGGGCTAAGAAGTTTCCAGAATCCAAGAGATCTGTTTTCATTTTGAGGAGTCAAATTGGGTTCAGATTGGAAGACTCAACAAAGAAGCATGCCATTTAGTCAGAGGATTATGACTGTGGAAGTCAAGAATAATAGGGAATCTGGACAGGAAGCAAAAGCACACACATATTCTTAAAGGAGGTGCCATTGGATTTCTCCTGCTGTACATTCCTACTCAGCAATAAGAGATAATAAGAAAAAACCAATAATATATATTTATACTTTAAGAAAGAATGTGAGGGCACAAGATGGCTCATCATCATTACTGCCAAGACTGATGATCAAAATTCAGTTCTTGGAAACCAAATGGTGGAGAGAACTAACTCTTGTAAGGTGTCTTCTGACCTTCAAACACCCACCCCAAATGAGTAATTAATGGAATTTTTTCATTGGTAGAATACGAAATAGATTTCATTCAAAGTTTAAAAGGTTACCTGACAGCAGTGCTTCCCAGACACAGCAGGAATGGGGTTGATAGCTAATACAAAGTGAGCTCAGTAGTATTTGGGGCAGATATTTTTTATCTAATAATGCGTTGTTAGGGGATCTTTTATTTACTTTTTATACTTTCCAATTTTGTGTTTTTATAAGTTTTGTATGTGTACATATGTTTCTTGTTCTTTTTCCTTTTCTCTTTTCCCTTTTCTTTGTTAGTTTTATTCTACTTTGCTTAATTTTTTTATTGGCCTGTTTGTTTCCTTTTTTTTAAAGTTGGTCTTTATTCTTTTTTATTTAATATTTTTATTTTATAAATAACTTAATTTCACATATCAACCACAGATTACCCTGTCTTCCCTCTTCCCAGCCCCCAGCCCCCCCCAATCCACTCCCCATTCCCATCTCCTTCAAGGCAAGGTCTCCCCTGAGGAGTCAGCCCAGCCTGGTAGATTCAGCAGAGGCAGTTCCAGTCTCCTCCTCCCTACACCAAGGCTGAGCAAAGTGTACCAGCATATGCCCCAGGCTCCAAAAAGCGGATATTGAGACCAAGATTGGAAAAAGCACAGGGACAAAGGATCTGCTTGTGTCTTAACAGTTAGAAAGGAATAGAGTTGTATGGGTGAAGAGGTGGGGAGAATCTTAGAGAAGAACAAGAAGGGGACATCTTGATCAAAATATACTACATAAAAATTTTATTTTATTTTCAATTTAAAAAATAAGTTATCTGTCAGAATCATGGCTAATGCCTCAGAAAATAACTTTAAAAATAAAAATGTTAACAAAATCACTTAAATTTATAATTTCTGTGAATTAATCATATCTATTTTCATTTTACTATACCATGTTTATATAAACGTACTGCACATTAGATTTAAACACAAATCCTCTTAATTTTATGTAGAAAATATAAAAGTACAAGGCTTAAAATGAAGATGGAGTGAAATAAAGTTTCTTTAATACCTAAAAGTTGTAGAGGGATAGCTATCTTAGTATTGTTGTTAAAAATGTATAGCAAACAGAGTATCTTGGTGCATACTTTTATGAGTTTTGCCATATGTGATACGATGTAAAATACTATACAGAATGATATATAATATTATATAATATAGAATAACCCTATCATACAGAGATTCCTATGTTCTATCCTGTTTTGGTCACATTATTTTTCTAGCTATAAAATTTGGAGATTACTGATGTCAACTGACTCAAAAATTTGTTTTCTCAGTGTATATGTTCATATATATGTATATATATATGATAGAATATAGAATATACATTTTGATTAACTTGTTTTACATAGATTTATTCAAGTTGTTGCATGTATCATGAATCATCTTTCTCTGGTGATGATTAATCCATAGTCAGGAAGTAACAGGGTTTGACTATTATTCACCAGTGGAAGTAGATTGTGCAGTTTCTAGAGTTGCTGTTATAAATACAAATGCTGTCAGCATTGCTCACACTTGTATGTCTCTCTCTCTCTTGCTCTCGTGTGTGTGTGTGTGTGTGTGTGTGTGTGTGTGTGTGTGTGTGTTTAGGTTTTTTTTTTTTGAGCATGCACAAATGTCATAATCAGAATTAAGAATTTTGGTTCAGACGGTATGTTTAACTTTGTAAGACACAGCTAGACTTTCCTAAAGTGGCTATAGTTTCTCACACCCACCAATAGCGCATGGATTCTTCATTTGATATGGTTTGTTTCAGTCTTGATAATCTTTGTATTTAAGGAGTGTTGCCCAGCAGTTGGTTCAACATATTGTGGGTTGTTTTTTTTTTTCTTTGACATAATTTTTCTCTACCTAGGGGTCTCATTTTACTAGAGCTCAGGATTTTTGTCATAAATCTGTGTTAATGAGAAAAAAAATCCAAAGAAATCATACTATAAAATTGAAAATAATTAAAATACTTATTTGTCACAATAAAATAGACTTCTGTTACTGAAGTGAGTGTAACATTTAAACTTACCAGTGTGGAAAATTGCATTTTGATTACCATAAGTCAAGTTTTAAGACGTATAGTTAACCACTTTCCTAGTTAGAAAGTAAGCTCTTTGTCCTTTGGTCTAATGAATTGGAGAGAATCATTGCCATTCCCACTCTTCAAAATTATAAGATAGAAAAATCCAGGTTTAATTATTTGCACTATTGTTATTCATTGGACATACTCCACTTACCATCTAAAGGCATGGTCTTATAGTATAGAGATCATAGGCTGTGGAATTGGACAGACTTTGTACTTTATTCTAATTTAATAAGGCATAGTTGGCTGAGATTAAAGGTTGAACTGTCCCCCTTTCATGCATCACTGCCCTAACTGCCAACACCTTAGATGTGGTCTTCTGTGGAGATAAGAACTATACAAAGATAATCAAGTTAAAGTAACACCAGTTTGGTGTGCAACACATGTGGTATCCATATGAGGACAGGGGCTTTAAACACAGAGAGGATGATGTTAGCATACAGGTGGAACACATAAATTTATCAATTATCTGAGGAGAGGGATGAAAACAGATCTTTCCACGCTGTCTTCTGAATGCGTCAATCATCTCAACTTCTGTATTACATAATGGACAATTGTATTCCCTAAGCAGATATGTTGCTATCTGACGTTTTTTTTTTTTTTAAAAAAACAGTGATTTTAGTTGAGCCATTTTGGACATAAAGGGATGAGAAAGCAGTAGTCATGAATGGGATTATTGCTCAATTTGATATAAGCAAACAAGAAGGAAAGTGATCTGGCCACTCACTTTGGTCACTCAAAGATATGATAAGAAATTAGTGATTCTATGGAAGTAGGGCATCACCACATTTTAACTCTCTTGACATCTTATCCTCAGATTCCCAGGATACATATCTGTAATTCTACCATGAAACATCACCCAGTGTGGGGGACATTCTAGAACTTTCTAGCCAAAATACCTTGATTTTGGAATTCTAGCCTTTAGAACTCTGAAACAATGAATTTCTGTTATTTAATCCAAGCAATCTGTGGAACATTGTTTCCAAGATTGTAGTAAGGTAATATAGCAAGTTAAAAACAATTCGAAATCGTCAATTTTTGGCCAATTACCTAGAACTCAAAAAAATGAAAATTAACTCACCTGGACTCTCCCATGTACATTTTTGTGAGTCTTCAGAAACTAATTTCAAGCTAAAAATTCATTTTTTAGATTTTCCTAATGTTACAACTTAGAAATGCAAAGTGTTTGTAGGGATCATAGATAAACTCTCCAGAATGCTGATATTTAATAATTCATATGTTAGATAGCACAACTATATTTTGTGGAATTTCTTTTAATCTTATTTAATCTTTGAAATAGGTCAAGATAGCTTCTAGCTCTCTCTATTTTCCCTGCTGGCCTCAGTTTCATGATTGTAATGCTTCTACTTCCTTGATCTTGAGAAACCATATGTATACTCCCATGCTTAGTTTTCATCTGTTTTATAGTCTGTGATGGAAATTAGTTTGGGAACAATGTTCATTTCATTGTATTCCCAAAGAACAGAAACAAGAAGTTTGAACACTTGCCTGTGGTTCCATGATTATCATTCTTCTTTTCTTGGGCTTTAAATAAGATCAAGATAAAAACCAGTGGCATCAGCAAACAGATGTGCTAGTCTGCATATTTTTATACTGATAAATCATAGAAACTTTGATTTTTTTGATATGGTTTTGGAACTAGCCCCTTCAAAGAAGACAAAATCATGAAGATATACATTTTGGTTTCCATTCACACAAGTCCATACTAACTTTCCAGACTTTCAGGACTGAGCAGTAAGTGGAAGAGTTCAAGTAGAAGATAAAATTTAGAATGAAAAACAAATATTTGATCTTCATTGTTGCTCTTCAAAATTTCTCTCTCTCTCATTTGTTGCTTAAAAGCTCAATGCAACTCTACTTTATAGAATATTCTGGTTTTTATGACTTTCAGATACTAGTGAAAAGAGTCAGATATTAAAATGTATCTTAAGTCATGAGAAACATCAGTCTAGATTTCTAAGGCTGAGTAAATATATCAATGCTTACATGTGGTTGCACATCTTAAAGATTATATATCCTGCATCTCCACATTTGTGAATTGAAGAAGATATTTCTCCTCATAGTGTGCTCAAATATATGAAGAGTATTTTAAGGATGCCCACTGTGCTATATTTTAAATGTTTCAATAATAAATGTGTTAATATGAGCACTTTCCCCCATCAGACACTTTGAAAATATTGTTTAGGTGTTCTGTATGTGTTTTTACATGCAATTTTAATAATTTAATATTTACCAAACATATATGGTAACTAGTACTCAAATGTATAGATTGTGTGTATATAAAGTATTTGTAAAAATTACAAAAATGAAAAATTATGATCCTTTAAAATAAAGAATTCTGTATTTATAAATTCAGGCAAATCAAGTCTTAAATTCAAACATTAATTCAAAATGATCTGTTGTTTCCAGGGTCGGCCATTCTCCAGGGAAGGCTACACAATGACGGTATGAGAGAAACAAACTACTTGAAAGGTAAGAGACAGGGTTAGGTGGGGGAATAGGTCCCTGTGAAATTGAGTGGGTAGGGAAGGGAGGACAGATTTGGGGGAAATGAGGGAAAGGGATCAATTTTATTAGAAAACATTGTATAAAAATCTCTAAATGCTAACACAAAGTAAGGAAAAACAAAAAAACAGACAACCAGAACTTGCTTCCATCGTACAGCTTGTTCTCCTGCCTTCTTTCTGTGGTTGACAGCTGTGACTCATTCAGGAGGCCTAGACCATCAAATGCTGGTTTACTTCCCCATTCTACCATGGCTGTTCTAGTGCACGTTGTCTGAGTCAATGATTTTTCTCCATGAATGGATTAATTCATTGGACTCTGGTTATTCTAGTAAAATGGCTGACAGCAAAATTGAAGGTGTATTACTTAGAACATTCATTGAGTGAGGTAATCCAGACCCCATACCACATATATGGTATGTATTAAAATTAACTTATACGTGGATGTTAGCTTCTAAGTCATTGACAAGCAGGCTATAATCCATATAACCATAGATATAATCTGTAGAATAAGGGACTAGGGGGGAGGGAAAGCTATCCCTAAGGAGAAATAGAGTAGATAGTTATAGATGGACAAATGTTGGGTGAGGATTTGAATGGGAGGCTCAAACAGGGAGGGGGACAGAAGATAGGTAAGGGAGAGAACACAGGGAGGGAATATGGGGAGGGACAGCATCATACGGGAAGCTAATAGAGTAGAAGATTCTAAAATATATACTCATATGAAAGAAATATAAATGGAATCTCCAAAAGATGGGGAAACTAGGCATCACATCTACCCAATGAAACTTCCAGGGCTGGAAATGGGTTACCTCTAATTGAGCTGTTGGTCAAAAGGAAGCCATGGAAACCCCTAAACCACCTAAGCTCTTGTCAACACTAGTGGTTACTCTCCACAAAGTGGTGGTAAAGCCCTATAGCTGAAGACAACATATACATATGTCATTGAACATGGAGAAGCCAAGCTGGTGCCTACCCAAAGCCTTCACTCCTATTGACAGTGTTCATGGTACTGGAAAGGACTCTGTATGCTAGCAGAGAAAAATGGTAAAAAACCAGTTCCACTACAAGGTTTTCAATCTACATTGGTGACCGTCTGCAGAAGAAGCTAGTACAGGAGTGGCATAAATGTTGTGGGAGTAACCAACCACTACCTGATTGGATGATTGTACCTATAAAGACAGTAACAATTATTTACACTTCAATCCTATTACCTCAAGCTGAAATGTGTCATTTCTTGGGCTCAGAACTTTTTTTTTGAAGAGATGATCTTTAATTTAACTCAAAAGATTAAAGTTTTGGAGCTGCAGAGATGGCTAAATGTGCTTGCTGATTTTCCTGAATTCCATATCTCAATTCTTTTTTTTTTTTTTTTTTTTTTGGTTTTTCGAGACAGGGTTTCTCTGTGTAGCTTTGCGCCTTTCCTGGAACTCACTTGGTAGCCCAGGCTGGCCTCGAACTCACAGAGATCCACCTGGCTCTGCCTCCCGAGTGCTGGGATTAAAGGCGTGCGCCACCACCGCCCGGCCCATATCTCAATTCTAAACACTCACATTAGGTACAACCAACCTGTGACTCCAGCTCCAGGGGTCCTAAACCTCTGGCTTCTGGGTGGCATGGTACACATATATACATGCATACATGTTCATTAAACATATACACATAATTTACAGCTCTATAATATTTTCCCAAATATTATTGTCATTGTCCACTGAGGAATAAGAAAAAAAAGAAAAAGAAAAGGAAAGGAAACAAACTGGTGAGTATTACTTTTTAGGTCTAGAAACAAAAGAAAATACAAAACAATTGAAAACCTTTCACCTTTCTAACTTCCTAATCACAATTTAAATTTCTGTCAAGACATTCATGGTAAAACACATTAAACCCTAATATTCAATAATATTATAGCATAATATTAGCATTGACCAGGTTTTGTTCAAATCTAAAACTGGTTGGGTATCACCTACCAAGCTGGAAGTTGGCAAGTGTGGAGAGCAGATGAAGTCCTGAGTGAATGTATATGGTTGACATGGACACAGCCATGCCAATGGCCTCAGTGCCTCCACCCCTCATAGATGTCAAGACCTCCCTTTGACCCAGTACAAGTGTTGGTCGTGTGTTCAGAGAGTGCAATCCCCAACTTTTCCTCCTGGTCACAACAACCTCAGACTGCTCCCCTACAGAGGGCCCTGACTGAGATCAGGTATCTCTGCCTCCTTGTTCAGCTGTATACAGTAAACTAGCCTCCTTGTCCAGCTGTGTACCATAAATACACCCTCTCAATTTAAATGTATTAAATAAACTCACTGAGTGTCCTGGCAGCTGATGCACTCTCTCAGAGAATGTCGCTCTTCTGATCCCAGTTTTCTGTTCCTGTGTCTGTATGTCTGTCCCTTTCTCATTCCCATCCCAACTGGTATCAGTCAAGACAAGTTCAAAGCCATGTTGGTCTCATCCATCAAGCTTTGTTCTTATCTGTACATTTAGCTTTTGTTTTTCTTAGTAAAATATTTGAAATGAGAGAATAAATAGTTCTCCACAGAAGTTCCAATACAATTGTACAAACACACACCTTGTCAGCCTAAAATCATAACATATGTAACTTTATGGTGCCATGGCAATATAAAAATAGCAAATCCTCCCTCCCTGGGGATGACAATAAGTATCCTGAGTTTTTAAATATTTCTTTTATTTTTGAGATTATAATATAATCACATCATGTTAATCTAAAAGTTTAACACAGTGGAATAAGCTTAGAATATTAATTAAAGCCTTTAATTTGAATATTGGTTTTGCCCCTTCTCAACTATCTGACTTGTCCAAATTATCTTATGATCAACTTTCAATCTCCACATTTCTAAAATGGAGATAATAATCTATATTGGTAAAAGACTACCTTAAGAATGAAACATGTTCAGTCGAATAGCCACCCTGTTGTACCTGTAATTAAGAGCTTTTGATGTTTTAGGAAAGGATTTATGCCAATGTTTCAATATAAGGAGCTGTATGTATAGTTTTACTCCTTAGTCAGTGTTGCAATTTATGGAATCTCATGAACTGTTCACCTTGAGCTTTTGCAACACAAGACAGATATTGTATTATTCATTTCCTGCATCTCTCTCTGAGCTGAAGGTCACTGTTCATATTGTGATATCACATACACACATTATTCTTTTATTTGCAAATTCTACCAGAAAATAATCAGCAGAAAAGACTTTTTAAAACAGTTCTTTCCTGTGAAATAAAGTGCTCTACATTTCTTTGTTAATTCTGCCCCCAAACCATGGAATACTAGTTGAAGTTCTGAAAATATCTTAACCACAAACAAATGAGCATTCAGGAATGTGAAGTATTTTTGTAAGCAATCTCTTGGTAAATAGTTCTGTATCTTGGATGGGAGATGTTAATTGGCACAGGAGAACAGGAAATATTCCTCCCTTTCTCATCCAATCCCCTTACACTGCCTCTTGTAACTATAAGTCCTCAATAATAATTTTGAATAAGTTAATGTTGCAAACAATGGTGTGTGAGGTTCTGCCCACGTCTCCATTATTTATAGACATAGGTAACAATTCATTGACATAAATTTGGCCTCTGTTAGATTCCACATTCAGAGATCACTATGAATAGAGTCCAGACCAAAGAGATATGAGGAACTAAAGACAACCAATACAACCAAGAAAATGTAGACAGAAAGCAAATCTCTCTCTTCAGGGACATTTCATTTGAAAACTGTGCCTCCTCACATTGCCTTGAAATTTTTCACTGAGACTTTTGTTGACTCCTTCACATCACTTCTACCCTCTTGCCTTTCTTTATTTTACAATTTTTTTTCACCTCTTCTTCCATGCTGCGACTTCTCTTATTTCTTGTTTCAGTTTCACTGCACACACAGACTCACACATGCTGCCTGCATTCATAGAAGCTTGTCCATGCTCCGGACAAGGCTTTTCTATCTGTCAGTAGATCAGGATACTGTTGGTGCTCTGGTGAAAAATTAGTTTAGCACTTACCTCCACCATGCTTTTTCCTTGGGTTCAAGAACTCCTTCTTTTCCACCTCCCTTCTTTGCATGGAACCTCTAAATAAGATTCCACAAGTAAATTTTGAGTCATTAGAATGAATCATGAATGAGGTGGGGTTGTCTTGGTGGTGTTTGTTGCTCTTCCGGACTGTTGGTCTTTATTTCATACCCATTCTGGCATGTTGTTAAGACATAATTTTTGTCCATTTAAGCATACTTGTTCTTGAACAATTCTTATAAATTATCCTTATCATTCCTATCAAAGTGATTTAAATGCTGGTGGTCCATTCTTTTATTTCCTGCTTCTTTCTTCTCTCTCACCCACCCACTTTTGAGTGGGGAGAACTTTAATATTAGGGTGGTGAAGGTTGCTGCCTTGCTCCCTCCCCCCACTTCCTTCCCCTCCTTCTTTTGGCCCCTCTCTCGCTTCTCCTCCTTCTCCTGTTCTAATTTCGTGTTATTCTAACTAAAGTGTTTGTAAGTTTCAGCCTGATGTCAAGGTGCATCACTATCACTGTCTTGTTTTTACAAAACTTTATTGCTTCAAAATGCTGATTCTAAGACTGCGTAGCATGCCAAATCTGAAATTTTCATGCTTTTCATACCGATTCTGGCATGTTGTTAAGGCATCATTTTATGTCCTCAGCAGGTACATCATCTTGAAAAGGATTAAAAAGTCAACAATATGCTCGTGGAGATAATGGATCCACTGTTTCCACTTTTTCAACCTAGCAACCTGGACCTCAGAAGTACTCTTACTCACTATTGTCTCCACAGGACCAGCTTCTTTAATACTTCACAAGCCTGGAATGTGCCTCTATTCTTTTCTTTGTATCAATAACTTAATTCAGGAAAATCAATAGGGGATGAATTCCATGTAAATGTTTTCCATAGCAAAACTAAAATTCTTTTTATGTGACATGAATTCATTATATATTCTTTGAAAAAAACCATAATTGATTAAACAGGTATTCATAATTTTTAAAAGTATTTAACCCATGCAGTTCTTTCTATCTATGTAAGTACCTTTAGTGGGATTGTGCTGGAGGGTGGTGACTTTAAAAAGCAATATATTATTAGAGTGAAAATATATTTTCATAGGTTTATACTAAAATTTCCTTTGTGTAATTTGTCTTGAGTGTTTTCTCCTCCCATGTGCATCATCAATGCTCTGTGCTGCTGAGTTTCCTTTGCTCTTTATTTCTCTGCACTTCGTGTGTCAGCTTCCATAGTGAATAATTACCCAAGCCTGTTAGAGTCAGGATGGGCTTGGAAGTGTAGATGGGATGAGCAAGTGACAGGGGGCAAACACGTGGAAATTAAAAACAATTTCCTGGATTAATAAAATAAAATATGGCCACCTTCAAAGCCAGGCAGGTGTCTTCTGAGATTCAAATAATGATGTTTTATGTACAGAATATTAAATATGGTATAACTCATATTAACACAGAAGAATTAATGTGCCTTAAGGTTTTCACCAGAATGTGTTAACAGTGAAAATATGTCAGATGCTACTGTGTTTTGGGAAAAATATTACACTTTAATCATCACAACATAGATATTATGATCTCCTTATAATGTATACAATATGTGATGATGCACCTATATTTTAGAAAAAAAAAAACTTATTATAAGTTGTACTTGGACCACAATGACTCAACACAAATAACATTTAGCAAAATCCTTTAGTTAAAAACAAGAAGAAGTTACCTGATCCTCACATGGTTTTTCTGTTCAGCACAGCTCTTTGGTGTGATCAGGTTTATTGAGACAGAATCAGAAAAGCTCAATTGCAAAAGAAATTCAAATGTGGAAAAGGGCACGTTTTCTGGGAGCCGAATCAAAATCAGAGAATCCAATCAGGTGTGAAGCTATCATATCAATGGGTCTTCAAGACATGGAGTGAATGCTGAGCACAGTGATGTCCAAATCCATTTAAAATAAATGTAAAAAAAATTAAAAGCCCACAGTATTCCCAAACCAACATACAACATATTTTCATGCCATTATGTTCCACTCTTAATTCAATGAGCTATAATATGTTTAAATTAAATTTAAGTTCATAGTTTCTTGTATTTTGCCTATCTTGTACCATTAAGTAACCATCAAGGACATATTCATTCTTTAAAAAAAAATCCTTGCAATTTGCTTCTCCTTTGAAAGTCTTAGATTTTTAGAGCAATGCTTTATAATTCATTTTATTTAGTTCACAGGCCTATAACTGAATGTCAACTATGTTCCTTTAGCTAAGGAAAAAATTAAAGAAAACAAAAAAGGAAAGAGAGAGACAAAGATGGAGAGAGCTACAGAAAGAGAGGGAGAGAGACACAAAGAGAGAGAGGACCTCTTCTCTCACAAAAGAATCAACTGACCAAAATGAAAGTTAAAGGAAAGTATTGAAATAAAAAATTCAAGTAATAATAAAATATAATAATAATAAATATAAAATTTATTATAATAATAAAAAATAAAATGCTGGAAGCAACACCAAATCGAGAACTACCAAAAGTCAGGCAGAGAGGCTTTATCATAACCTAAAATTGAGCTTACGTTCGAGTCCTGCCTTTGTGAGCAAACACTTGGAGACCATTTAATAACTCATTCACAGGTCCATGTTTATAATCAAGCAATATCTATAATGGGCCCCGTATGTCTAAACACTGTGATAAAAATCTGTGTTTCAAGATGCAGGCAACAGGCATGACCTTGTGGGTAGTGATGATAAGAGGAGGAGAAACGGCTAGAGGGAGGACCCCAAAGCCTGTGCCAAATGAACATGGGAAGATTAGCACTAAATTAATGAAGGCTGAGATTTGATGATAAAGGAAGGTGTCCATGAAGAAAAAAAAATCACTTAGTTTTTAATCTAAATGATGAGTAAAATTAGCTAGACAAATGGATGGTCAGATATTCTAAGCAAACAGTAAAGACAGTGAATCCTAAGGTAATTTTTTAATGGTAGACTATTAATGCGGCATCTTTTGCATTGTTTCTATTTTGTTTACATTAGCAAAACTGAAAGAAAGATAATATAAATGGTTAAGACGTTTATTTCATTATTATTCAACACTGTTCGGCTTAAAAATAGTGAAAACTATATGTTCTGATCAAACATGATAGTAACAAGTGTTATTGAGCACATTTTATATGTTAGAAACAATACAAGGATAATTATCACCAGAATTTCATTCTTATATTATATAAATTATTGCATTTAAAGTTTGAGTAATTTATCCAAAATTGCAAGGCAAACATATTTCAATACAGACTATCAGTCTTATATTGATCAGACAAAAAATATTGCAATTACTAATGTTCTTTGATAAAATAAGAATCAATATATGATAGGGGAATGTCTTTCTGTATGCTGTGAAAATATGTTCCCCTATTTGGTTGATAAATAAAGCCGTTTGGCCCATTGCAAGGTAGCTTAGAGGCAGGAAGAAAATCCAAACAGATAGAGAGGAAGGAAAAAGACAGAACAGCAGAGACACTGCCAGCTACCACCATGAGAAGCAAGATGTAAAAATACTGGTATGCCACAAGCCACGTGGACAAAGTATCAATTTATAGAAATGGGTTAATTTAAGATATAAGAACTAGATAACAAGAAGCCTGTCATGGCCATAGTTTAAAAATAATATTAGCCTGCATATGTTTATTTGGGTCTGAGTGGCTGCGGGACCAGTGGGTGAGACAGATTTGTCCTGACAATGGGCCAGGCACAACACACGAAAACATTCAACTACAAATGATGCCCAACATGGAGCAGAAATGCACAAAAAAAGCCACTTGCCTGAGGCCTCAGGGGCCCCAGCTCTGCTGGAGCTGCAAGTGTTTGGAGCTCTAAGTGACCAGGGCTGCACGCTGACAGAGCTACAGAGCTGCACATGGCCAGACTACTTGTGAGTTACAGGCCCCTCCTCAGGCCTGGTTGCACAGCTTATGCCAGAGCATGTGGCTGGACTTTTTTCTCCTGGTGGGTAGTATTCTCTCTCTTTCTCTCTCTCTCTCTCTCTCTCTCTCTCTCTCTCTCTCTCTCTCTCTCTCCCTCTCTCCCTCTCTCCCTCTCTCCCTCTCTCCCTCTCTCCCTCTCTCCCTCTCTCCCTCTCTCCCTCTCTCCCTCTCTCCCTCTCCCTCTCCCTCTCTTTCCATTTCAGACAGCCACCACACTAGGTAGCTGCTTTTAAGTCCCCTCATATTTCTATTGCTCTATGCATTTGACAGACTTGGTAAGTCAATTAAGGTATCTTAAAGGATGAAATTAGTTAAAACAGATTTTTCCCCCACATTAAAAAATAGGAAACATTTTTATAAGGGAAGGAATTTGGTCTCTGTTTGATAACACATTAGGCAGTCTGAAAATGGAACAATTAAATGAGAGGATAATTAATGTTGATGGGATGTATGTAACATCAATTATGAATATTATTTGTATAATTATTTTTATTTTAGCATTAATAAGGTTGGTCAATTTAAGTGCCAAGATAAAAGCTTTAGAAAAAAACTGTTAAAATTAATAATAGAGAAATTCAGACCCAGACAGGAGAATTTAAAAGTGAACCTAACTCAGAATTGACTTTAGAAAAACCTGTTAAAATGAATTATAGAGAAATTCAGACCCATACATAAGAATTTAAAGGTGAAATTATTTCAGGATTGAATTATATGGTAACAGAGAGACAGCCTGTTTTCAAACAACCAGACTTAATCTATCCGGTAACCTAAGAGGAATTACCTGCTTAAGGGTGTGTACACGCTAATTTGACTCCAGTGTAAATGGTAGATTTAAGGAGATTTAAAGAAGCTATAGTCTCATGTGGTATGTAATCTCCATTTTTAAAGCAGATGTTAAACTCCTGGTAATAGAATTATTCCTCAGGACTAGAAAGAATTAGTTATAGCCGTCCTAGAGGATGGGGCACAATTATAATGGGGAATGTGGTCTAAAGAGGAGGCTAAAACAATAGAACCATGATGTAGGGCTAAAGGTGTGGTTATTTCCCAGGACCAGCTTCTTGGAGAAGGCGAATAAACTGATATAGAAAGGCAATGTTTACATGATAACCAAACTTTAATTCTCTGCTACCTGGCAGCCCATGTTGTCTGCTGGCTATGAATAAGCGAGCAGACTAAAGGAATGCTGGGAAGAGGAAAAGCAGAATCAGGAGTCTTCAACCAGACACAGAGGAAGCAAAATGACAAGGCAGAACTGAAAAAAGGTACCAAGCCACGTGGCTAAACACAGATGAGAATTACAGGTTAATCTAAGTGTAAGGACTAGTCAGTAACAAGCCTGAGCAGATGGCCAAGCAGTTATAATTAATATTAAGCCTCTGTGTGATTAATTTTATAAAAGGCTGTGGGACTGTAGGTGAGAAATTTGCCCCGACCACAGACCAGGTGGGACACAGCAAAACTTCCAACTACAAATATGTACATAAAACATATACTTGTAAGGTTTTATAATGCTTGGTAAACCAAATAAAAATATATACTTTTTTATTTTATGAGAAAATAAAATCCTGAAGGAAAATGTGGAAGAGAAGTAGGATTGAGAATTCTAGCTATCTCCTCTCTCCTTCATCCCCCCCGTCTCTCTCTCTCTCTCTCTCTCTCTCTCTCTCTCTCTCTCTCTCTCTCTTTGAGTCCAATCTTATGTAGCTCACTCACATGGCCTCATGCTGTTATGAGCAGCCTGAGCCACCACCATGCCTGTTAATCAGTACCAGGAGCCACTCAAGGTTGTATGCTTGGCAGGAGAGTGCTACACCAGCTGAGCCACAGTCCCAAGCCTGGAGCCTCCCTTCTGGATTTTCTGCATCATTTTTAAGGTCTTCACTAACTTTGACTAGGATTCTGTTTTAGTTTCTATTTAAAATGCAAAGAAAGCTATATCATCTTGAGATGGGAGATTTGAAAGTCAGAGGTTATCCTGGGCTGCGTGGAAAGACTTTGTGCCAAGAAATTAACAGAAAGTAAACAATTAAGAACAACCGGGAGAGAAGTGAAAGAGCCCTTCATAGTTGGTGAAGTGATATCCAATGGATGTTAGAAAACCCTTCTAAAGAGTAACCTTTTCTTTTTAAAATATGCCATCATATAAAGTCTTCTTTGTCAGCTTAAGAGAATCAAAGCCTTTTGACTCATTTTGGTTGTCATGATCATTCAATCTAACTGCCAAGGCTAACTTTTTCTGATAGTTTGTCCTGGAGTTATACAATTTATTTGGACATGTCTACATCTCTACTACCTCTACTACATACTACAGTATGTCAATAGGTGAGAAATCTCATTGACAATTATACAATGTATTTTTATAACTAACTTTTCAATTGATGAATTATGCAAACTAAAATTGTATCAGCTCATTTAGCTATAACCTAGTAGAAGGATTGAATTATTCAATGATGAAAGTATCACTACATTTTGTTTTTGTAGTTGATGTTGTTTTTAACAGGATCTCATATGTAGTCTTGTCTATTCTAGAACTCTTTAGGAGGACAGTCCTTGTCAAGCAACTTCTACAAAGTCACATTGTTTAGAAAGTTATCAAGGGTATTTAGATAAAGGTCTGTTTGGCTGACCACTAATACTATCACTTTTTCCTTATCTTATTTGTTTTCACCCAATTCTGTTTAGCTCATGCTTCACTTAAAACATGACTTTTCTGTAAAAATTATAATATATTTAGCCTTTATTCTTCATAATTTAATAGGTTAGTTAATGTGAAACTTTCTAATTAAGAATATTTAAATGAAAAGTTTATTGTTTTGAATGGTTACTTATTCTGATTGTTTAATGTTACTTTTATGATAAATATTTTTCTGTCATAACTTTGCACTAAAGTCATATAAGGTAATTATACAAATTCTGTGTTATACGTTTTCTTATTTTGTTGCATCTGTAAAACCTGAAATCTCTGGCAGTGAGTTTTCTTTTACTCTAGGTTTTGACATTTAAAATATAAAAGTATTGATTCTGCATTGTAACTAAAAACAAATACTTAAAAAAAGACTCTAGATCCTGTTTATATGTTTCCAAGTACACTACTGCATAAGGTTAAAACCTAAAAATCTATTATGTATATTTAAAAGTTTTTGTTCTAAAAGTTGCTCTTCAAAATTGTATCTTCAAATTTAACATCAGAGTAAAAATGTATATGAGTAAGTATTTTAATCAGTTCCCATGATGGTAATTTTTTAAAGCATTTGATAAGTTAATAATCATTATTAACACTTGACTTTGAAAATTAAGAAATGAACAAATCATCACTAATGAAGATTCTTGTTGATAGAATATGCTATTTGAGTTGAGGTGAGCTGCTCTGTATTAACATTTTCTTTAGCTCTTTGTAAAAGGGCATCTCTAGAAGTGAAGTTCTTTGTTCTGGTGGAGAGGATACCCAATTGTGGGCCAAGCCAGTACCTTCCTGCCCTATTATTGACCTCGACTTTGACCTGGCTGGACCACCCTGGAAGGAATGAAGGGTAATAAAGTCCCCTGGCTGACTCAAGCCTGAGAGTTTAAGCTTAGCAGAGATAATCAATCACTTACAATTAAGTGTTGTGGCTTTGTGATGTGGACATTTACTGGGGACTGAGATGAGAGCAGCAAACACCGTCATTTTGTGTGCAGGGCTGTCTAGGAGCAGGATCAAGGGCGTTTGAACTGGTATTTCAGGAAGTCTAACCAGATGCCGGGGCAAGAGATGGCATCTCCCAGGCAAGGAAAAGTAAGAGGAAGAAAGAAAACAGTGGAAGAATTAGAAGAGGGCGAGGAGGACAGACAGGGAGGAGGAGAAAGGCATTTTCTAAGCAATGATGACCGACTCACTGCTAACAAAAACATTAAGAAAAAGAAGTAAAATGCACTTCAGATATTAACTCCTTTTGTTGAACTAAGCTTACCAATGTGTTGATTTTCTCAGTATACATCTTTGTTAGAGGAAATATTTTGTGTCCCAAATTAAGTTTGGGGATATTACACAAAAACCATGGTGGTAGGATCTACATTTCAGGATTTTATTTCAAAAATCCTCCCTTTTCTTGCTACTGTTTTTTCTCAAAGGTTTTTAATGCCTCTGAGGATCAACATCCACTCGATGTCTGTTTTAAATGACCCTGTCTCCTCCATTCCAACCCCAATCTGACCTTTTCCTTTCAACTTTACCCTGAAACCTTCACGCACTTTTTTTAAAGTAAGAAAAGAACATCTCTTTTAATAGGAAGGAAGCTGGGTTCTAGGGACACAAAATGACCCTAAAGGCCTGAACTCGTGGAAGGAACACTGATGGGTTTATAGTAATTGTATTAAATAGTCGGGGGGGGGGGGCAGACAAGGCATTTTGATGCAATGCATTTTAAGAACCAGTAGCATTTTAATACAGTCATCAAGAAGCAGGACAGCGTCTTTTATGGAGTTCTGAAACACAGATGGATTCAGACACTGACTTGGTGAGAAGTGGGATATAAGTTGGCTTCTTCCAGACCGAAATTTTACATGCTTCACTGGCAAATTATTTAACTAGAGACTGTTCTAAGACATCCTTGCAGGGGCCATGGAAACTGTGTGGATAGTGGTACTCTGTATCCTTTGTCTTGATTATAGATGATGAGTGAGTTAGGAATTGACTGAGATGTTTTGGAGCACTTTCTACAAAACATTCAGTAAGAAAAATCTATGGTGTCATCAAAGATACATATGAATGCTGTATTCATTTTTTGAGTTGTTCCAATTATTAGATTGCTTTATTTTCAATGAAGTTGGTGATCCTAGTTGCATGATTTAGAATTACCTAAAGGCCTGCCTGAGATAGAGAACCTGACAATCAACCCTTTGCCATCTTGAAGAAAGCCTTAGTGATTACTCTATGAAGACTATCCAGTTTCTCTGAGAAGATGTTCAGTTTGTCACATCTTCAATGTACAGGACTCATGGGACATTTTTTCTTTGAAGGTTAAGCAAAATAACCTCAGTCCTGCATTCACAGCATCTTTGAAATAAATGTGGCTACAGACAGCCTTTCTGTATCCTTGAGATGTGTGCCCTTGCAGGATGCCCCAAAGGATGCGATGAAAGTATACAAGTTCCCTGCATGCTTGTCTCCTGGTACAGTCCCCCAAAAATATCTTCATTTCAATACGTGTAGTGCCATTTTCATGCTCTTCTGCCTGAAAAAAAAAAGCCAGGTTCTGGGTACACTAAATAACTCAAAATGATTCCACTCACATGAAGGAAGAATGCTGACTGCTATATACTTAGCTTATTATTATTCAGAATGAAGAGATTACTGATTTGACTAGAATATTTGTAGATTATTTTTAAGTTGGTTGCTTGTTCTTAGCAAATTGCCACTTACTGTAGTCTCTGGGTATTACCTCTTTTTACTTTAGCAAAAAATAAACATTTGAAAAGTAATTTTGCAGGAAATGGTCCACAAATTATAAAATGATTTCTGAGGCTAAGGCTGTCCCGGATACTTTTATTCAAATTTGATACATTAAAACAAAGAGATTCTTAAATACATAATGATTAGATATTTTACTCATCAATAAGTACATTCTGTATGATTTATTATCATTTATTTTTAAAATAGCTGTTGCGCTTCAGAAATTAAATCACTAATAATGTTTTATAAAATCAAAGAGCTAAATAAAATTGGGAAAGGGTTTTACCCATTCAAAACATAACATAAAAGTCCATTCATAGCAATAAAGAATACATGTGTTTCTTCCCTCTTTTAAGAAAAACTACATCCCAACAATAACATGGTATCTAGCATCGTGTTTAATGTGGGAAATTTCAGGTCTGGTCAGTAGACAACAAGCCTAGGATGACTCATCATTCCACTATTTTCAACACCATAACTGGAAATCTACTTAATATAATAGACATTTTAAAATGAATATTTTTTAGTTTGAAAAGGAATGGATAAAACTTTGCTCAAAGGTGATATGATCATCTATGTAAATGATCTGAAGCAACTGAGAACTCTGGGAATTAATAGGCAAAACGGGAAGGTGTTTAGATTTAAAGTTAGTAAATGAAAGGCAGCTATTTTGTTGCATGCTATCTTTGGGAAATAAAAGATAGTATTTTAATACAGTCTATTCTTGAAACCTGAAAATATAAATTTAACATATTCTCAGCATCGCCATGATCACTGTTCTTTCAATCTGTGGACAATTTGGGGGAAAACCACAGTTGTCTTCCCATTAGAAGTTTGGACAAAATATGGATAGGAGATAAAAATGGAATAGGAGAGACAGTCAGTCAGAGACAGAGAAAACCAGAGAGAGACACAGAGAGAGGAAAATATGGAGGAAGGGAGGGGGAATGGAATATTTTCTCTCTGGTTTTTCAGTGCTTCCTGTCCAATGGGCTGGTTCTTCCCAATCTCATTACCCTTGAGAAACTTTGCTTGAGATGGTGAGGAGTTATTGTTAAGTATTTTAAAAGAGCAAAAAAATGTATTAAGTTTTGAAAAAGTAGCAGTCCAGTCATCCTTGTTCCACATCTAGTATACTCCTATGAGTGAGTACATACCATGTTTGTCTTTCTGAGTCTGGGTTACCTCACTCAGGATGATTTTTTCTAGACCCATCCATTTGCCTGCAAACCTCAGGATGTCATTGTTTTTCTCTGCTGAGTAGTATTCCATTGTGTATATGTACCACATTTTATTTATCCATTCTTCAGTTGAAGGGCATCTAGGTTGTTTCCAGGTTCTGGCTATTACAAACAATGCTGATATGAACATAGCTGAGCAAGTGCTCTTGTGGTATGATTGAACATTCTTTGGGTATATGCCCAAGAGTGGTATAGCTGGATCTTTGGGGAGATTAATTCCCAATTTTCTAAGAAAGCACCATATTGATTTTCAAAGTGGTTGTACAAGCTTGCATTCCCACCAGCAGTGGAGGAGAGTTCCCCTAGCTCCACATCCTCTCCAGCATAAGGTATCTTCAGTGTTTTTGATCTTAGCCATTCTGACAGGTGTAAGGTGGTATCTCAGAGTTGTTTTGAATTCAATAGTTGTCTTTTATAAATAACTGGATTATGAAACTTTCTTCAATAGACTTCATTTTTACTTACAAAATCTATCTTTCAAAAATTATTCATGTGATATTATGTAAATAAGCGATTGTTTCCCTCCAAGGAAACATAAGTTGATGTCAGACCCTGTTTGGTTAGCTAATAAACATACAATAACTATCTCTTTGCTCTGCTATGATATTTAGAATCTTTCTTATTATACAAGTAAAAGAAAGCATGTCAATAATTATTGAGTTCTGCTGTTTCCTTTAAGTAACCTAATCTAGACAGAATACATGTAAAGAGACGGTATGATTAAGCTTGTCTATTCCTAAGTTGTATTGCTGAACCTAAATAGACATTGCTAATAAAGCAAGACATATTTGAAAATACAGTAGAATTTTGCTCTATCCTTAAGAAAAGAAAGTGTGAAGAATTTTTATGTGAGATTGGATTTTAATAAAGAGTTTGAAATGTGTTGTTTCCTCTTGAAAGTCTTAATTGGTGTTTAGTTTCTACCAGTGCAAAGTTATTTACTCACCATTGAAGGTTGAAACGTCATTACAGTGTCCTTTGAGCAGTGAGCAATTTCTTCCAGTTACCAGATGGTGTTATCAAAATGCACAATGAGTCTACAGGACAATATATTGGTTCAGCTCACCTGGGTGCACTCAGCTCATCTCTGTTGGATTTTTCTCCAGTGTCCACATTCCACTGGCAACTTAGCTAGGGCTGGCTGTTGAAGTGATCCTTAGTCACATATCTCAGAGGTGTGCACTGGCTTCATGGGGCAGCTGTGCCTGGACCCCCTGTTTCCTCTGCATAGGAGCATTAGGACTTGGGGAATCAGAGTAGTTTCAAAGGGACAGTGCTTGCTAAACCTCCTTTTACCTCTTTGCCTGCTTTCCAGCACTATAACCAAAGAGAGCGTCATGGTTAATCTAGACTTACAAAACCTTAATTTTTATAATGGGGAAAAATTACAAAGAAATATCGCTGTCCAATGATGCCATCGTTTCCAGAATTTATGACATTTTCGGATGTTTTGAAGTGGGGATGCTACGGAATCAGTTTGAATTGTTCCATTTCTCAGAGCAACTCCTTTACTTCAGTTTGGGTAGCTCCTGATATAGTGGTGCAAATGAATAAAATTTCAACATTTTATTATTATTTTTATTAGGTGACAGGTTTTACTCAGAATAATTCAATCTCTCTCTCTCTGTGTGTGTGTGTATGTGTGTGTGTGTGTCATAAAAATGAAAATAAAAGTAAAAAAAACCTGCAATTGCCCAAAAACCAAAACAAGCCCACTTGCCCACAAGCCCTTGCCAAAATGAACAAAAAGCCCACAAAACAAAAACAAACAAACAAACAAAATCTCATGGAGTTCTTTTTGTTTTGCTGAACTAAGCGTGGGTATGGGACCTGCCCTGGATTGTGATGTATAAACCCAGTGACACTGCTTTGGAGAAAACTGATTTTTCCTTTGTCAGTAGGTTCAGTTACAAACAGCTTCTTGATTAGAGGTGGGGCTACGTGTCTACTTTCCCCCCTCTCATTACTGGGACTCTATCTGTTTGAACCTTTGTAGGTCCTATGCATGCTGCCACAGTCTCTGTGGTTTCATGTGTGTATCAGTCCTTTTGTATCTGGAAGTCACCATTTCCTTGGAGTCATCCAGCATTGGCCCTGGCTCTTATAATTTTTCTGCCATCTCTTTGGCATAGAGCCCTGAGCGCTAAGGGGAAAGTTTTGATGGAGACACTCATTTAGGACTGTGTGCTCCGAAGTCTCTCATTCTCTGCACATGGCTGATTTGTGTTATTTTCTGTCTTCTGAAGGATAAACCTCTGTGGTGACAGTTCCCTTTTACAACAAAGAAAAAACCCATCTCACAGTCTCATCACAGATATATGCATATTATTACTAGATGCCAAACTATTTTAAGAAGCTTCTCTGTTCAAACTTAAGTGAGGAATAAATTATTTTTTAATTGGAAAATCCATATTGATTTATGGGAAAAAGGAGCTGCTATAATAAATAAGAGGAAACAGCATAAAATTACTTTGAAAATAGTTTCTGTTTATACAACCTTAAAATTTAAACTCAAATTTGAACTTTACCTACTCTTGTAAGATGACTCATCCCTAACAGGCTTGAGGGCCAGACGGCCCAAACAAGTAAAAAAAGATACTTTCTGAGAGCCAGCCTGGGTCTGCCTGATGGTCTTAGCAACAGCAGCTGAGACATGATCTGGAGATGACCTGGACCAATGAGAGACAGTATGTCACACCAGCAGATGCATATTCATCAGACCTACCCCAAGGGTAGGGTGGAGGGTATATAAGGCTTGCCTCTTCCTGAATAAACTGAGCTTGTTGTTTCAACATTCTCCCAGAGTCTGTGTGGTTTGACTCTGTGCCTACTTGGCCCCCACCCCCAAAGGGAACAACAGCAAGGACCCTGCTACATACTATGAAATGTGAAGAGGATTAAACTTGCTATTTATTATTTCATACATTGTAAACAGAGCAACTAAGAACTTCTGTGAATTTATAAATATATGTACAAATATTAGAGAATTCTTATACTACTTGACATGAAGTATTGAATTGATATAGTCATCCAGTATTCTGTGGATGGTATGTCCATTCTTCATCAAGCTACATCATCTGTTCACTATAAGATAATCTGTTTTCTGTATTGTAGATGAAGACTTTTCTTCTCAAATGCCCTGAATGTGTACTACCACTTCTAGAGCGGTGGTTCTCAACCTGTGGGTCACAAATTCTTTGGCAATCTTCTAGTTCCAAAAATATTTACATTATGATTCACAACAGTAGCAAAATTACAGTAATGAAGTAGCAACAAAAACATTTTTATGATTGGGAGTTACCACAACAGGAGGAACTGTACTAAAGGGTCGCAGAAGGACTGGCTGCAGCCGCTGCCATGACCAGCAGCATGTGAAGATGCCAGTGGGCCACCAGCCACGTGGCAAGGTATAGATTTATGGAAATGGACTAATTTAAGCTATAAGCACAGTTAGCAAGAAGCCTGCCACGGCCATACAGTTTGTAAGTGATATAAGCGTCTGAGTGATTATTTTATAAGTGGATTGTGGGACTGTGGGGCTTGGGGAACCTGGAGAGAAGCCCTCCAGCAACAAATGGCGCCCAACGTGGGGCAAGAGTTTCCACCTAAAACCTGAGAAAAGATTCTAAAATGGAACTAAAAACAGCTTCTTAATTGTCTCTCTCAAATGAGCAGCAGCTGCCGGTTTGAGTTACTGGCGGGTTCCTGGCGTGTGCGCTTGACCTGCAGTATGGCGGGAATGAGGCCTCTGCAAATGGAACATTAAGCTGCGTGGCGGATTTAGCCTTTGCTAGTACAAAACAAAAAAAAGAGGTTTCTGGGCTACACGCTGCTTGGATAAAAGTGTAGACCCACTATTTCTGAGACTTGATGGCTCCCAGAGCTGGTGGAAAACGTACCACCGCCAAGTTGGGAAATTGAAGGGGGCAGAGCCAGCAGCCACAGAGCCGTTTCAGGCTTAGAAGGCTACAGTTTAAAGCAATAAGTTCGCAATAAGACAGATTCAGATGGAACAAGACTTTAAATGCTTTACAATGTGTGTAAAAATGTACATAGGCTTGGAAGAGAGAGGAAAAGGAACATAGACAGTTATATAAAGAAATAGAAAGTTTAAAAAATAAAGTCTTTAAAGAGAAAGTAAAAGTAATATAAAAAATAAGCCACATAAAGATGGCTATCACACAGAGAATCTGGATTATGTTCTCTTTGATATTTGTAGCTGAAGAAAAACATTTGATTGCAAAGGCTGTTGAGTTATGCCAAAATGTATATTTTAAAGGTACCTTGACTTCAAAATTTAGATGTAAGGATATGTTGCTTTGGAAAAGAGGCTCTGTTTTTGTCTCTACAGAAAGCCAGAGGCTATGGATTTGTTCCAGATTAAGATACATCAGGTTTGACCAGTCAAGACCCCCTGAAAGGTCTCCGATGACACCATGGCCCAGATGATCCAACATCCAGAATCGTTTCAAGGCAACTGGCTCAGACGATACAGTCTCACGGACTACTCCATGAACCTAAAATTTTCTTTGTATCCCCATAAGATACTGCGCCCCCCTCCAGCAGGAAGTAGTAAGAGAAGCTACGCCCAAATTCCCAAATATACCAAGCTGGCTTTAAAGATGTATAAAAGTTAAAACCTTCCTTTTTAAAAAAAAGAAAAGGGGAAGTGCTGTGGGATGTTCTGTATGTCCTGTGGGAGCCCTTCTTGGGTTCTTTGTGGTGTTACCCAGCAGGTCCGCATAGAGGATGATTAGGACCATGGGCCTGAGTGCAGGTGTCTGAGATGGTCTGCACTTGGCTGTGCTGGGGGATGGTCTGTATGTCAAGTTGTTCTGATTGATCAATAAATAAAACCTGATCGGCTGTGGCTAGGCAGGAAGGATAGGCGGGACTAACAGAGAGGAGAAATAAAAGGACAGGAAGGCAGAAGGACTGGCTGCAGCCGCCGCCATGACCAGCAGCATGTGAAGATGCCAGTGGGCCACCAGCCATGTGGCAAGGTATAGATTTATGGAAATGGACTAATTTAAGCTATAAGCACAGTTAGCAAGAAGCCTGCCACGGCCATACAGTTTGTAAGTGATATAAGCGTCTGAGTGATTATTTTATAAGTGGATTGTGGGACTGCGGGGCTTGGGGAACCTGGAGAGAAGCCCTCCAGCAACAATAAAAAATTTAAAATACAGACCATTTAGTAACTATTGCAAAGCAAGAGTTACTATATAAAGCATATAAATGTGTTAGTTACTTTTCTGTTGCTGTGATAAAACATTATAAATACTATATAATAAAACCCCCAAAATAAAAATAATTGCAATTCTTAGTTGCTTTTTTGAGTATATAAGTGCTACAAATACTTTAACAATAAAGGTATGTAACCAAGAATAAGAAAAATAGTCTGCAGTCATTCTAATGTAAAATTTCCCACAGTATAATGTTTTGGGGAGCTTGTCTAGCTGTTGATTCTTTCTGTGGAACCGCAACAGGTAGGTTCTCAGTGGTGGAAACTGTGTCTCTAGACGGAGGGCATCTAGAGTTGTAGCCTCACCCTGGTTAATTCTGAGTTTTCTCTTTCTCTTCTCATCCCGAGATGATGAAAGCAACATCTCAGTTCCTGCTGCTAAATCTACAGCTGCTCGGGCTGCCATGTTCTCCTACCGTGATGGACTGTGCCACTGCAACATCAGCTAGAAAAAGTTCTTTCTTCCTGCAACTATTTCTTCCCATCGCAACAGTAAGTGTGACTAATACAATGTGAAAAGTCTGCCCTTCATTACCGAGGGAAGGCAATATGAGAAACTTGATGAATTACCCACCCAATCTACACAAAAAGAAAAAGAACAGAGAGTAACATACCCTTTTATATTGTTGATGGCGTTTCAAAATGTAAAACATTTTACAGTGACACATCACTGGTATCTTTTGGAAGAAAAAGTACAATTAGATATTTGTTTATCTCAATACTTCTGACAGCATTGGGGAATTAAAAATCAATCATAGCTTCTGCATCGAATAACCTTGAGGGCTAAAACAAATTACTTTGAAGACCAAAAGTTAAAGAAATATTTGATTAAATGTTTAAGTAAATATCTGTGCAGAAATAACACATAAACTATGGTTTTAGCTGTTACAATTGAGGTACTATTTATAATTTTGATAAACAGTAATAGAAATGTAGTTGAAATTTGATTACCCAATATATTTCAACTCTGTATTTCATATAACAGAAAAAATAAACTATAATATATCCAATGACTTATATGTAAAAATACAAAGCATGAAGTCCAGAAAAATATAGTACAATTTCTGATGGCTTCTGAATAGAGAAATACTTGGTAAGTTTGAAAATGATTTAAAAGAAAGTGTTATATTATTCATTGTAGACATCTGTGCTTATCAGATTGAAATAACTAAAATTAATAATACACACAAATTAGAAATTAATGTAATAATAAAATTCCTATAGAAAAATATTGGTAAGACTATAATGATTTTCCAAAACAGTTCTAAAATATACAGAAAGGGAAACAAAGTATTTAATGACCATGTGATAATATTCAATTTACTATTAGAGAAGAGCTAACATGAAATCAAAACACTTCCTTTTGTCTACCAAAATAAACTTAATAATATATTATATGATTCAGACCCGCAGACACAAAACAATAAAAATGTTAACAATTGATATAGCATTTCTAGGAAGCAACTTGGAAAAATGTACCAAAATGCTTAGCCAATCATATTATTTTAAAAGATAATACTATGCTGAGGTGAAACTCTGAAATACATGTTAAAGATTTGTGACATGGTGATATATAACTTAAAATACATTATGCCCATCATTAGGCCAATGGAAATTTATGATGTCCACATGATGGCGTTTCTCAGAATCTTTAAGAAATAATCAGTTAGAGACATAGAAAGCAAATTGAAAAGTAAGGTACATATTTATTCACTTCTAGCCTAACATTTTTAAACATCCATAGTAAAGTAACTGATATTAGCAATTTAAATATTTAATCATATTTGACCATGATTTTGAAACTGGTAAAAATATTTTTTCCCATTTCCCATGTATGCTACACAGCATACAATTTACTATTTATTTATTGTATTATATATTTTAATATTTTATATTTCTATAATTTCATATGGTTGTCTTATATATGAGTAAATATGTATTATATACTAGATAAGTATTATTTATTTGTATTCATATATTATTTAATATTTATTATTTTTAAATGTTTATATAATATTATACAATTAAAGGAACTTTTACACATAAATACCTAAAATGCTAATCCAAATAGTCTACTGTTGATGTGACTATAATTCAGTGTATCTTTAGTCTAAATGCATCTCTGCGTCCATTGTTTCTGAATTCTTGGCTCCCACTCTCATGGAAAGAATGTTCTGTGTGGTGCAAATGCTAATCTATAAATACTGCTAGAAGTAAATTTTTACATCACTCTCTTCTGTTTATGTGATAAAATATAACTTGAAGAACAACAAGAATAGGATATTACAGAGGAAAACTGAATATAGTCAATGCTTTTTATTCCCTTGAATGCGATTTTTAAAATCAAACATTTCAAAGGCAACCTACATAAACCTCTGCACTATTCTCCTATCTAGACTGAGAGGTAAGACAAACAAGTACGCCCAGACAGTGCTCAATCAGAATAAATAATTCATTCAGAAAGTGTGTGGTGTTATGTAGGCAGCAGCTCTATAAATGTGGATACCTGGACAAGCAATATATTCTATGACAGAACAAAATATACCACGACACTGCTTCCAAATGGGTGGCAACCACGATCTCTAGTAAAATAAATATCTGTGGCAAATGACACATACCTATTTAATGACACTTGGAGTTCATGTGAAGTTTGGCAGTGTAATAAAAGTCTTATCTCTTCCTTTCACTGTTATTGCACAGATTTAAACTGCTGTCTCAGAGGCAGTTTTACTATCGTTTGCAATCTACCCCATAAAAGTGAGACTTGATTTGCTTAGCATGAGAACAGATCAATAAAAGCTAAGTTATACAGCAGATTAGATCACTAACTCAGAGATCAAAGATGTTAAATACAAGTTGTATAGAGACACTAGATCAAAAGTTGAGCTCAGACACACGGTACATATTTGCAGAACTCCAAATAGCCTCCCCTCTCTACCAACAATTTACCTTCTGTCCTGTCACGGTCATTTGATGTTGAAACTGAGCCATTTACTCGTAGCTGATGGCATTTTAAATATACATAATGCATGTCAATTCTAAAAGGATTTTATGTTAAAATTTTGAATTATCCCAATAAAACTAAAAATAAAGACTTCTCCAAAGTAGTAGTAGGTCATTTTATAATTAACTTGTTAAATATGATCAATTTTTATGTAAAACAATGTAACATAATGAATATATCATCATAATTTTATTACCTTCTACTTTTTGTTTACTTCACGGCAGATCTACTTTTAATCTTTGTTTACCTAACACCAATATTTCCACATTTCACTGTTGTAACTCTATCAAATTCCAATTGCATTCTTGCACAATTATGCAAAACTAATTTAAGCAATCAGAAATCAAACCCATTTTCTCCCCACCACGTTCAAAATCTGCAAGAACAGATACGAATGTAAAATTCTTATGGGTTGTTTACTACACATAAGAAGAAAATGAAACATTAAAACAAATCAGAATAACAACTGCAGTCACAGCATCTTCATGCCTCCTTGTAAGAATGGGCAATAGTCTCAGACAATCTTTTCATGGCATAATCAATGCTGCTTAGATAGCCTCAATTTTTATGCTAAGCCAAATTGAACCTCCTATATATTTCAGAGGTGTCCACTCCTTACACTTTTGCTATGTGTTAATTCTGTAAAACTTTCAGCATCGTGATACAATATAAATTCTGTAGTTCCTGAGGGAATTTTGTTTGCTTAAAGAAGGTCATCGGTTTCTGGTCCATATGTTGCCTAACCTCCCCTGCCCTTTGAGCATGAATTTAATAGCTTCAAATTCACTTTCCTTCTTTTTTTTCTAAATCACTGATACTGAATTATAAAGTAAAGATGTCTGTTAACCAGCTGTATTATATGGTCACACAGTCACTGCCAACATGATTTTCCACATTTTAATATCTATCTGTTCATTTACAAAAAATCACTCAAGGTTATAAAACCCATCTTATCATAGCAAAATGAACACAATTAACTCTCATATATATCTACATAAATGAAACATACACAGGTGTCTTACCATTGTCCTGTATACATAGTATTTTGTTTTTCATTAAGAAAGTCAGTACATTACCACTAACCTAAAGCTCTTTTTAATTCTTGTTTGTTTGTTTCAAGACAGGGTTTCTCTGTGTAGCTTTGAGCCTTTCCTGGAACTCACTCTGTAGCCCAGGCTGGTTTAGAACTCACAAAGATCTGCTTGGCTCTGCCTCCTGAGGGCTGGGATTAAGGGCTAAACCACCACTGCCCGGTGCTCTTTTTAATTCTAAGCCCCATACAACATTAGTTTGTATGATTTATGTGGATAAAGTATTATTATTATTTAAAATAATAATTCTACAGGAGTGAGAAATCTGTACAGTATTTCATAAATATACACAAATGTCAATATATTGAAAATAAAATGAAGTTTACTTTGCAATTAGCTGTCTGGTTTGTGGCATATTGCCCTTGGCCAACAACACTCAAAGAAATTAAACATGCAAGAGATTAATTACATTCATCCAGTACAGAGTGGCACCAAAGTTCTGATGCTGTTCTGTTGCTACTCTTTGTGTTCCCTTGATCATATAAACTATCAATATTTTATACTAGTATTAACATTAAAACTCTTTTGGGGGCTATTATGTGTATCTTTACGTCCATATTAGCCTAGCGTATGTAAGGCCCTCAGTTCATATTCCAGCACTGAAAAAGAAAGAATAAATCTATTTTTATGTTAAAGAGATTCTTTATGTGAATAATCTAATTTAGCTGGTTATAATCATACAGAATAATTGTTTAACTGTAAAGCCACACATTCATATTGTAAGCCATTGTTTTCGTAGTGGAAAAAAACAAGAACAGTTTAGGGTAGCATTTACTCTCATGAGGCAATGAAACACTCTGAGAAGCCATCTTTTCTTCTGTCATTATTTGGTCTTCTGACCTGGAAACTGTTGGGATTTTTTTTTAAAAAAATAGATTTAACTTTTATCAAATTATTTGGGCTGGAAACATAAATCTTCATGGTCCAGTGCTTTCCTACTTGTGATAAGCACTACAAATGAAAGTCCCACTGGACTTTATCTTATTTTATCATTGCACTGTTGGGTTTTACCAGTCATAATCAGAATGCATTGGTTATTTGTTGTGTTTTGAGAATCTCATCCTTTCAATAAAACCCGAAGCTGACTGGACTCCATTGTTTCTACCGTGTCCCATCTACTCACTGAGAAACATATCCATTTCTAGGAAAAAGAAACACAATACCAGAGGGGAGAAATACCCAGAATGATTTTTTTTATGCAAACCAGGTGTAAGTGGCTGATCTTGGATGGGGCCTGACAGCCGCTGGTCATGATGCCAAACTGTGGTTGTTTCCCACAACTGGCAAAGTAAAAGCTGCTGCAGAGATGGTCTGTGAACTTCTAAGAGTTGAGTTTATGTTTTGTTTCTTTTAATTAATACTATTAAATAATATTTAATATTTAATGTTATTTTAAAATAATATTATAATGATTTAATATTTAATGTAATAAATTATACCACTATTAAATAAATACTGTTGTTTTAATTACTTATTATTACTGTAAAACAAAACTCTTTTCTTAAGTCAAAGTGTTAATGAATACTACCACAATTTCTTCTTCCACTTAATTAATTGTACTTCTCTTTCTATGGCATTATAATCTAGTGCTTTGTTTATAAAATTAAACAAAATACTTCTCCCCTTCTATGCTGATTAATATTCTTGATTTTATTGTAGTCTCTGGGGATTGCAGCTCCTTACACACGTGCAGTCTTTTCATGGTAAGCATTTTGCTAAGTGCAAGTTTATCCTTTCATTTTTCTGAAGATGTATGTAATCACTGAGAATGTATTTCATGGCCTTGAATTGTCATTCTGAATCTAAAGTCATTTCGGGGTGGTATGGGAGGGAGGTAGAGTCACAGTAGGGTTTATTGTCACAGGTAAAGTGAGCAAGTATAAACAGAGCACACAAGGGAGGCAGAGCATTGCTTCAGAGGGAAAGCCGAAGCTTGATTTCAGCTCCCGTAGTTTCACTACAAATAATCCACGTCAACTAACTTTGAATATTCTCTAATTTTTTTGGAGTTTGTTTAAGCAATAAAATATGTATTAATTTATACTATATTTGAGTATTAGATTTCTTTGCAAGCAGTGGTTCTCAACCCTCCTAACGTTGTGATCCTTTAATACAGTTCCTCATGTAGTGCTGACTCCCAACCATAAAATTATTTCCATTGCTCCTTCATAACTGTAATTTTGTGGCTTTTTTATGAACCATAATGTAAACATCTGTGTCTTCTGATGATCTTGAGCCACCACTGTGAAAGGGTCTTTCAATCCCCGAAGGGGTCAGACCCGCATGCTGAGAACCACTATTTTAAAGGGGATCTGTCACATTTTAGCTATGGACTAATTTGTTATTCTGATGCCATGAAATATAAAGTAAAAAAAATATATAAATGATCTTTTCTAGAAACTTTTGCACTCAACTTAGACATTTTTAATGTATATTTCAAGGGATTTTTTTTAATATAAGAAAGGGCTGGAATGATGATTCAGGAGTGAAGATTACTGTCTGCTCTTGAAGAGGACCTGGTGTGGTGATATTTTATCCCTCAATATATTGTGGATCCTAATAAACTTATCTGGGGTCAGAGGACAGAACAGCCACTAGATAGGAGGCTAGAAAATGGTGGCACTCACACCTTTAATCCTAGCATTCTGTGAAAGACCCCCGAAGGCAGTCTTCCCTCTGGAGAGACCCTCGCCCAGAGATCACACCGAGACCACAAGTCAGATGCAAACAGCAAGAGGCTTTATTCAGGAACACAGGTACCCGGGGTAACACAGTCCCTCAAGAGGCTCAAGAGACTGGCGCTCCCACGGGCTGGAGTGGAGGGTTTTTATAGGGTCTGGCAGCAGGAGCACGAGGAACATGGTTTACAGGGTTCTGATTGGACGATTCAAATGAGGCCAGGTTCAAACTCAGGACAGTTCGTGGTTTTTCCCCCGAGCTCGACACGCCTGTTGACTTGGTTACAAGTTGTTTTTCTGACCTATAGTACCCTGTTCTGGGGCCAGGTGGCCGGCCGTAGACACCCCGTGCTTTTCAGACCTTACTCGAAATGGCGTTAGGCTAAGTTAGTATGCTGGGGTCTTTCGTCTGGAGGCAGAGATCCATCCTGATCTCTGTGAGTTGAAAGTCACACTGGAAACAGCGAGGCATGGTGACTGACACACACCTTTAATACCAGGAAGTGATGGCAAGAAGCAGAAAGTTATATAAGGCATGAGGACCAAGAACTAGAGCCTGGTTAAGCTTTTAGGCTTTTAGCAACAGTTCAGCTGAGATTCATTCCGGATGAGGACTCAGAGGCTTCCAGTCTGAGGAAACAGGATCAGCTGAGAAGTTGGTGAGGTGAGGTTCTCTGTGGCCTGTTCTTTCTCTCTGATCTTTCAGCATTCACCCCAATACCTGGCTCAGGGATTGTTTTTATTAATAAGATCTTTTAAGATTCATGCTACAACCTGGATTCTGTTTCCTGTATCCATATGGTGGTTCATAACTGTCCATAATTCCAGTTCCATGGGATCCAACATCCTCAGCTGACCTGCTCAGGCACAAAGCATGCAAACACATACATGCAGGCAAATATTTGTATACACAGATAAAAATAATTGCATCTGTATTTTAAAAAGTAAGAATTTTTGTAATATGTTTGATTGTTTCACAAAGATGATAATAGTAACCTCATCAGTATTAATTGTGTTTCATTATGCCTTTAATCCCATCACTCAGGAGGCAAAGACAGGCAGGTCTCTGTGAGTTCCAGGACAGCCAGAGCTACACAGTGAAACCCTGTCTTGAAAAACAAAATCAAAACAAAACAAAATTATATGCCAGGGATTGAGAGTAGGATCAGTCAGTAAAGTGCTTGCCAGGAAAGTAAGTAGACTAGGTTCAATTGCTAGTACCTAAAGCAAGGTAAAGAGAATCCTCTTTGGATTATAGTGCTGGGGTGTTAGAGATAGATAAATACTTAGGACAAGCTAAGTACCTAACCTAGACTACTAGGTGATCTCTAGGCAATCAGTAACTATGTATCCAACACACACACACACATACAGATGATAAATTAATTAGCTAAAAAAAAAATACTAAAACCCCAAGGTAGTTGGCTCTTTATAAACTACACCTGAACTTGGCATTTGATCTCTACATACACTTGTACACAGGTACCCAAAAGAACATCATCTATTCATGCACACACACACACACACACACACACACACACACACACACACACACAAACACGCTTCATAAATATGATTTTGAATGAGCCAGAAACTGATAGAGAAAATTAAAGGTGAATTGAGTACACGTTTAAATTAGTGTGTAAATAAAACATAATTATTTACAAAGCTTAGTTTTTGCAATTGAATACACAAATGTAGCCAAAGAATTTCAAACTAATGGCTGGATGTGTCAAGTTTATACAAAATGTGATATTTTATGAATATAGGGAATTTAGCTACCTAATTAGAAATGACAGCAAGTGAGTGAACTAATTAAGCAAGAGCTCCATAAGCAATTCAAATCATTAAGGGTTTGTAGTTATATATCTCTAACAGAATTACTAGGTACCTATTTTAAATAATAGAGGATGAATCTCAAGGTTAATTGGCATTGTAATAGAAACAAATCAATTAAAGTTATCTAGGAAAAAGACTCTCCCTGAAACAATTACTTTTTGAAGTCTAGATGATGTATTTGTTGTCAACTAACAAGACAAAAAAAGGAAGGAAAGAAATGAAACTGAGTATTATAGTAATATAGGTTGTTGGCAATTTTATCCAGACCCTTTATATTCATTGAGTAATTATCTAAAGCATTTAAATTAATGACTTTTATTGTTAACAATGTTATGACTAATTTGTTCCACTAATTTTATGTTAATGCTTTTGCCAAGTGTTACGCTGTTCTCCACACCTTCTCCTTTGCCATGTGACATGAAAGAAAACACGTATTATATTGGGAACCCAATAATTTGTTTCCCAACACAGTTCTGCTTTTTATTTTAGTTGTGTCACTTTGAGTGATTTCTTATATGACCCTTAGTTGTACTCATATGTAAAGCAAGGATAATAATGGCATTTATGAAAATTAAAAGAGATAATGCATGCAGGGAAATTTGCTTGGTACCAACCCAAAGTACGATTACTATAAAAGTCAGCCATTGTAGCATTTTTTTCTGTTACTACTGTTTGTCTTTTCAGGTCACTCTGTAGACATTCTGAAAGTAAAAACCTTACTGTGAGAAATTAGTACTCAATTTTGTATACAACAAAATCAAATTTGCTTTCACTGAAGTGATGGTAAAATTGATGATAGTGTATTGTAATAAACTATAGCCAAAGCATTAGCTTCTGCTTTATCATTTTTTCATCTGATTCATAGTCAGATACTGGAATTAAAATATATTTCGTATCTATAAATATAGAAACTCAGCCACTATCTTTAAGTAAAACATCACTACTATCTATCATACTGTTTGACCTGCATAGTTTTATAGTTTCTCATCCTTTGAATTTCCTAAAATTTGATCAGATTTATTAATTTTGTGTGACTTTGGTTTTTCTGGTTGCTTTTTCATGTTTTTCTTTGTAACCTGTCGAACATTAACTGTGCTATGTACCACTGTTCCAGGATCGTCCACACAGAGATGCTTCCTATGTGTCCACCACAGGCTTGCTAAGGCATTTAATGTATCACTCCTTACTCCTTAGGTAATGTGACACAGTTTTAGGAATCTTCTGTTATATTTGCTCCTGAGAGAAAGAGGCACCAGTTTCTTTTCACTTAGAGTCTCATTAGGTAGCCCAGGCTAGCACTGAACTTTCCATCCTCCTGCTCCAACTGTCCAAATGCTGGAATTACAAGCATGAATCACCACATCAAGCAACTCACTACTATCTTCTCTGAAATTTGTTGGTAGGAATATGTTATGGGTAGGGAGATAAGCTCCGTGGGAGGACACTTGGTACCATGTGAGAGATCTTGGGTTTAATCATCACCACCAAACCCTTAGAAAGCCAGATAAGGGATCAGTAGTAAAATAGAGAACTGATAATCCCCACCTTTGGTTTGATGATATGGGGTATGGTGGAGTATGGGTGATAAAGCCAGAAAGACAGCAAAAGTGAAATTAGGGTCCAAAAGTCAATTTGGGTCACCACACACTGTGGAGGTTTTTGCTTCAGGGTACGAGATAATCTCTTAAAACTCATTGTTGTTCTGATCTTAAATGTGTGTCCATTTGTGATAGGGAAAGCAACACATCCCCTCATTCATTAGTCCCTCATAAGCCATTTGAAATTGCATTACATCCTAGTCACAGACTTTTAGACTCCAGCTAAGAATTCAGTAGAGAATCTCAGGCAATGTGTTTAGTAATTTGCTCATTCCTGATGTATATCTGAGGCAGGGAAGAGAGCAGAGGGGTCAAGAGAGAAAGTCAAATGGATAACACGAATTTAGTTAAAGGCAATGAGTATGTTTTTACCTTTGCTCCTCTGCCTTTTAAAACAAACCCTATCTTGTTGGATAAATCTAACAATACCACTAGCAACAGCAGTTACAAATTAGAAAGAACTCAAGTTAGGGGCCAGCAAGATGGTTCAGTGGGTAAAGGCAACTGCTGCTAAGCCTGACAGCCGGAGTTTGATCCCAGGGAACCACAGGGTTGAAGAGGAGAACTTATTCCTGCAAATGTCCTCTGACTTCCACAGTCACACATTCATACATGTACACATTCTCTCTCTCTCTCTCTCTCTCTCTCTCTCTCTCTCTCTCTCTCTCTCTCTCTCTCTCTCTCTCTCTCTCCACACACACACACACACACACACATAATGTAACTGTGATATTTTTTTTTCAAATGACTGTGTTTGACACTCTCTCTTTGTCAGTGATAATTTCACACCTCCAATAATCCACTCTACTCCACGAAGCCCAGCAGGAGGAGGGATTTTGCTCTTTTATAGCAGTGTCTTCTTCATAACCTAGGATTGGAATTTGAACTCATTTTCTAGGGAGATAATAACAAATACACAACACCATAGCTTAACCAAAAGAAATCCTTTCTCACAACTCTTAAAGCTTCAATTCTATGAAGAGAGTGTTTTGTCTGAAGACTCTCCTCGGCTCACAGATGTTCCTTGTGTTGTTTATTATTCCCTCTCTTCAAATAGCCTATCTTTGACTGTCTGTGTTCTAAATGCTTCTTTACAAGGGTCCAGTCACCTTGGAATAGGAACCACCCATATGACTTCATCATATTACAGTTTCCTCTCTCAAGTCTCCATCTACAAAAGTAGTCTTCCTGAGATACGAACATTCAGGTCTTCAATACAGGAATCCTAATGAACAGAATTAAGTTCATAGTAGAAAGTGATGTCTCATATTTTTCTTTCAAATTTACTTTTAAAAAATTACTTCTTGTCTCAAATCTTTCACCTTCGTCTGTAATATTAAAAAATAAAACACTAAAAAAAAACCTTGATAAATCCTGTGTGTCACACTCCTCTTCCTCAGTCTCCAAAGATGATTATTAGGTAATACTGTAAGAGAAGTGACATATTGCCATACACCCGGGAAGACAATTGTTCTTTCTTCATGCAGAGCAACCTAATTCTGTCACTGGAGCCATATAGATTGGCAAAATATGAGTGTGCACGTGAATCAAATAAGAAAATCAATGCATTTTTTAGCCTGAGTGTGGCTTTGACTATTAATGTCTCAGAAATATATTATTTGCCTTTTCATCAATTCACACTTGTCTTTGTCCCTGCATAATTTTTACACATAAAAGGATAAGAGTGTAGCTATTTTCTAAAGCCTTGTTGTCCAAGTGTGTACCACAGGTACAAAATGTTTCCTTTTTTCTCCTCCTGTTGTTTCAACGCTACTTAATGACTAAAAACTGAATACCAAGGACAATCATGAGCACTTAAGGCCCAATTCATAAAAAAAAATGATGCAAGCCATTTATGCACAAATGTTGCTACTTTCATATGGAAACAAGGTACATAAAGAATTCTCCTTTGTGATTCATAAACCCTCTTTAAGGTAATTTTGTTGCTCAGTTTTGTACCTCAGGAGAGCAAAGCTCCAAAAGAGAGGTAAGAAAGGAAAAAAAAACCTACAAATGTACTTATGGTCTTATTTGCATAAAAAGCACAGCAAGTCTTTTATGAAATATTAATTAAACATATATTAAACAGAGGTGTGTGAATTGTACAATCATTACTCGTCTTAGTCAAGAAGATAAAATATTCACAGAAAATATTTTAAAATGCACAACTCTCCTCTCTCTCTTGCTCTCTCTCACTTGCTCTCTCTCTCTCTCTCTCTCTCTCTCTCTCTCTCTCTCTCTAGTGTGTGTGTGTGTGTGTGTGTGTGTGTGTGTGTGTGTGTGTGTGTGTGTGTGTCTGCATCTTCTAGGGTGATTTACTGGCATATATTCCAATATAATAAAGTGCTAGCCTAAATACCCAGATCCTATGTCTAGTCTTTTTTATTGTCTATGCTGCAAGGTTAGAAATAGATCATTTTCCCCTATAATTTGCTTAGAATATGTCTGACTGTAAAGGCTGATGAGTCTGATGTTTGCCTTCCATGCATGCTAACAGTTTAGATGCATTCAAGGGGACTAGAAGCAGATGTGATATGACTGACAGAAGAATTTTGTATGTCAGATATGAATACATTATTACTGACCATGCATGTCCAAGTTCAAGATGGTAATTCAAGAGCCTGACAAACAAGGTCAACACAATTTTGATCTCTTCCAATTTGATATCAATGTGAACTTTGCATTAGTCCCACTGGATGTGGCCAGTGTCACCTATTCATGACACCTCGACTGCCGTCCTTTGTTTCCAAAATAAGTGAAAATGTGCAAATAAAAATTCTAAGGGAAAAAGAAAACAATACAATTTGGATGTTGAGCCAGTGTTATTTTTTCCTTCCTCATTTGGCTCCATATTGTTCCATTTGTATTCCCAGGATCCCTTCCTTAGGCTGCTAATCTGGAAGTTCCTCAGAACTTGTCTGCTTCTTCAGTCTTTTAAAAAAATATGTTTTTACTCTAGCACTTTGTTTCTTCCATTTCTCATGTGGTCTTCATTTACCATGGTCTCCTATTCCTTGTTCTCCCTCTCTGTTCTTGATCCAGCTGGGGTCTCCCCATCCCACAGGCTCTCTTTCCCTGGACCCTCACCCTTTATTACCCCACTCATGTCCAGGTTGTTCATGTAGATCTCAGCCATTTCTCCATCATTGGGCGATCCCGTGTCTTTCTTGGGGTCCTGTTTTCCAGGTAGCCTCCCTGGTGATGTAAGTAGCAGTCCAGTCATCCTTGTTCCACATCTAGTATCCTCCTATGAGTGAGTACATACCATATTTGTCTTTCTGAGTCTGGGTTACCTTACTCAGGATGATTTTTTTCTAGATTCATCCATTTGCCTGCAAACCTCAGGATGTCATTGTTTTTCTCTGCTGAGTAGTATTCCATTGTGTATATGTGCCACAATTTATTTATCCATTCTTTAGTTGAAGGGCATCTAGGTTGTTTCCAGGTTTTGGCTATTACAAACAATGCTGATATGAACATAGCTGAGCAAGTGCCCTTGTGGTATGATTTAGCATTCCTTGGGTATATGCCCAAGAGTGCTATAGCTGGATCTTGGGGGAGATTGATTCCCAATTTTCTAAGAAAGCACCATATTGATTTCCAAAGTGGTTGTACAAGCTTGCATTCCCACCAGCAGTGGAGGAGAGTTCCCCTAGTTCCACATTCTCTCCAGCATAAGGTGTCTTTAGTGTTTTTGATCTTAGCCATTCTGACAGGTGTAAGGTGGTATCTCAGAGTTGTTTTGATTTGCATTTCCCTGATGATTAGGGATGTTGAGCAATTCCTTAAATGTCTTTCAGCCATTTGAGTTTCCTCTGTTGAGAATTTTCTGTTTAGTTCTACTAAACCACTGTTGGTGGTTTTGATGTCTAATTTCTTGAGTTCCTTATATATTCTGGATATCAGTCCTCTGTCAGATGTGGAGTTGGTGAAGACCTTTTCACATTCTATAGGCTGTCGCTTTGCCTTGTTGACCATATCCTTTGCTCTACAAAAGCTTCTCAGTTTCCAGAGACCACATGAGAAAAGGAAGAAACAAAGTGCTAGAGAGGCCCACAGAAATCCACAAAGATACCCCCACAATAGACTGCTGGCAATGGTTGAGAGACAGCCGGAGCTGACCTACTCTGGTGATGAGATGGCCAAACACCCTAATAGTCGTGACAGAAACCCCATCCAACAAGTGAGGGATCTGGATGCAGAGATCCAAGGCTAGGCCCTGGGTGGAGCTCTGGGAGTCTAATTAGCGAGAAAGAGGAGGGTTTATATGAGCGAGAATTGTTGAAACCAAGGTTGGATAAAGCACACGGACAAATAACCAAACGAATGGAAACATATGAACTATGAACCAAAGGCTGGGGGGCCCCCAACTGAATCAGGCCCTCTGAATAGGTGAGACAGTCGATTGGCTTGATCTGTTTGGGAGGCATCTAGGCAGTGGTACCGGGTCCTGTGCTCATTGCATGAGTTGGCTGTTTGAAACCTGGGACTTATGCAGGGACGCTTGGCTCAGTCTGGGAGGAGGGGACTGGACCTGCCTGGACTGAGTCTACCAGGTTGATCTCAGTCCTCAGGGGTGGCTTTGCCCTGGAGGAGGTGGGAATGGGAGGTGGGCTGGTGGGAAGGGGAGGGGGGGCAGGAGCGGGGAGAACAAGGGAATCCGTTGCTGATATGTTGAACTGAATGGTATTGTAAAATAAAATAAAAGGAAAAAAAATTCAGGTGAGAAAAAGAATATGTTTTTACTAATTCTCTGAGAATTCCATACATCATATTTTAAATATGTTTCTTTCTACCATCGGCTGTCAGAAGCCTCCCCTTTTCACCAATGCTTATTCAACTTTGTTTCGTCATTTTGTCTTTAAACCCAGTGTGTTTGTTTCATGCTGCGTCTATACTCTTGGTGCGTAGCCACGCATTTGGGAATGGCTGACCTACCAAAGGCCAAATCTTAAAGGGAACTACCGTTTCCTCTTCTGACAAGTATCAATTACCAATATATCCTTATTTAAGAGTAGGGTTTCTTGATCACCTCCCTACTCCATTGTGGGATTTTTTCCGGCTTGAGTTTGCACAGGTCGATCACATGCTGTCACAATTACTGTGAGTTCATGTGAGAAGCTAACTCATTATTATAACTAGTATGACTAATTACAGAGATTCTGTACTTTTTACAGTTACCCACCACCACTGGCTCTTGAATCTTTCTTTCCCTTATTTTTCAATATTCTCCCAGTATTGATGAGACAAGGGATTATTCTATGGATATGACAATAATACATTAGGAATTGGTTTAATACTTTGTCTTTTTGGCAGAGAAATTTTATTAGTTAAGAGCTCTTGTTCTTTCAGAGGACCTGAATTCAGTTCCCAGCAGCCTTATCAG